>NW_027125544.1:0-170776 GCF_009792415.1 Cryptosporidium ryanae
TAGTATTTATAAACTTTAACGCATATAATTATATTATTTAACAAATTTTTTTTAATAATGTTGTACATGATAAGAAGATTATGATGATTTATCAATTATATTATTCTTTCTTTTCTTTTTCTACTTTTATTTTATTTATCAAAGTCAAAATCACTACATTAATATAGATACACTAATTATTTAGTAAAACAAACATGAATTATAAAATGGTTAATAAATGAATTAAATAAATAAGATGATCAATAACTCAAATGTGTTATTAAATGTTAATTAAAAGATTTACTTTTCCAAAATATAAAAGTATTTTTTTTATTTGAATTGAATATATTATTGTTATTTCCTTAAAAATTAAATTGTAAATAGATAAATTTCACATTAAAAAGATTATTTTAATATTATTTGACAATTTAATGTTAAAATGTAGTGTTGAAACAATAAATGTTTAAATAAACTGGAATTAAATATTTTCATTTTATTTAAATTTAAATGACTACTCGAGAGGGACAAATATGACTATAAATTAAAAAAAAAAAAGTTAAAAATACATTAAATTATCAATTTTCTATTTTTTTATTATGAATTTCCACAAAACATAGTGATGGATGTAATATTATTAATGAAGATAAATACAATTTACATGAAAACTGTAAAGTAAATAATAAAAATGACTGCAGTTCTTATTATTTATCTCAGCAACAAGAATAGTCGGAAAAAATTATCTAAATCTTCTAATGAATCTTTCCTCCAACTTATTTGTCTAGGTAATTTATTGAAAGGTCATATTATTCTTATTTCACATCATGTAGTGTAAAATTAATTTCTGTAGTCACGGAAAATGTTCATATAAAATGGTTATAAAGACGGAAATAGAAAAGAAATAATTAAAAAATAATCAAGAAATAAAGCATACAACTGAAGTTGATGATTTAAATTAAAAATATACTGTAAATAAAAATTTATTTCCCCAGAAATAGAAGATTTAATCAAATCTTTAAAAAATTGTGTACAAATTTTTAATTGATTTCATAAATTTAGATTTGTGTATGTTGTCAAAATTTTTTTCAGAGTTTATTCTATTGAATTATATAATGATTGTTTATATCGAAATGTTACTTTATTTAAAATATATTAGAATTTTTTTTAATAAAAATGAGATTAAAATACTCAGAAAAAGAATTATGGATAATGTTTCAATACATTTTATGGAAATGTTATGTATTTAAGTTAATGAATATATATTGTTTAAAGCCCATTCCAATAACTACCTAGATTATATTTGCTTGGAATAAATGTAATTTATTAATAAATATTTAAGAAGAAAAAATAATATATATTAAACAATAAACTATTTAATATAACTACTTTCAATTATAATGTTTGATGTGATTTTATTTCAAATTATTATTTTAAACTTCTTTCAAATCATTCACATATTCAGGTTTCACATACTGAAAATAGAAAAATAATCCGAAATAATGGTTTTTTATTATATAAATTAAAAATAATAAACACAACGTTATTTTATTTAAGAATTGAGTTTAATTATGATATTATATATATAATAAAAAGTTTCTATAGAAATCACAATCTTAAGTTTAAAATTTTTAAAACTAATTAATTTATTTAAAAAGCTTAATAGAGACAAAATAGTTTCTGCTTTCGGAAGATCTATCTAAATATTAATTGATAACTATAGTGTTAGATATAGTGGAAATTCTTTTTTATTCCAATAAATATGTTTTTATTATTTTTTAATTTCTGACCCATTTACCATATAGGCTTTCAAACTATTTTTATATATATCATTTCTTCAATAAATAATGTAAATAAATATTTTTTGAACATTATGTGAAAAAGAATGAGTATTATTTACAAATAGAAATATTACTAAAAATAATGAAATTCGATGTAGATTTATACTTCTTTAAAAAAAGATTATTTACAAATATCTGAGTGTATTAATAAGTTAACATTTTCATTTACAAACAATATATTCATTTTAAATCATAAAAATGTTTTCAACGTTAATAAAAATAAATTACTGTTCTTGTCCAATTTGTATAAATTATACTGTATTATTATAGAATGATCATATGGAATGGCTATGCTCAAAGTTAAAGTGAAGATGAAAAGTTAAACAATTTCAGATTAGAATCTCATGTTAAATATAAAATTACTGATATATACACAATCAAAAGTGAAATTAAAAAAAATTAGAAATTTCTACAAAATGTCATTTTATAGTCTGGCTTATAAAATATAAATTTGTTTGAAAATAGCAATAGTAATACTTGCATTTATACTTAGGCTTCTAAACTGTTAATGAATACTATTTTATCTATGATTAACAGTAAGTAAGATAAAAATAATATCTTACTTAATGAATCAAAATTAATTAAACATATGTCTGCTTTTTTTGATTTTGGTAAGCAACACGATGCATCTGAATTATTAAGATACTTACCAAAAAATATAGAGCCACTAAATAATGATTTTTCAATGCTCTTTTTAATTAAAAAAGAAGATTCAACTAACTGTAGCAATTGTTCAGATACAAAAGTCACAAAGTATAAATCCGTTTCAATACTAGATTTGATTATTAAATTATAAAAAAAGGAAATTCATTGTTTAATAAAGAATCGCAAATCAAATATCAATTTATCTATTAAATTAACTATTAATGATTATTTTCTAAAGAAGACATTGAAGATAGTAACTATTTTGATAGATTCACTTTTTAAAAATAATAACAATGTTTCATTTATAAAGTAGGTATCTATAACTAAACAGGCAAAATATGTAGTGTTAACTATTATCAGTTTTATTTGGAGTAAAAATTGTAATAATAAAGTCAAAAACAGTTTTGTCAAAATTGATCTTAATAAAGTAATCAATATACAAAATAGGTATTACGAGATATATGCATTCGTTTTCAACGTGGAAATTCTATTAATTCAGAACATTACTATGCCATTATAGATAAGAAACACAAAGTAAATAAAAAGTCAAATAACAAAATTAGACATTAATGCGAGAATAAGGTCGAAAATTGCAAACACAAAAACAAAAAGTTTTATGAAAATAATTATTGCTGGTACATTTATGATGATAAGACTATTCAAAGATAAATTCGTTTAACCTAATTCAAAGTATTAATGATTCTACTTGCCTTGTATTCACAAAGATAATTGAACAAAACATAAGTATTTGTCAAATTTTCTTAGAGAAAGTAATCAATTGTTAATTTAAAACTTTTTAACTGTACAGCTAGTTAAAAGCAAATAATATATGTATGGAGACATGACGTTGTTTTTATGCATGCGTTAATAAAATTTAAAAAAAAAATGTATATATATATATATATTGGAAATAGAATAAATGCTTAGATAAGACAAATATATTGAAAAGCTAAAATGTTGAAAAAGCAAATAACGTTTTTTCTGTTTAAAAATAAATTATAGGACATAAAATGCGTATTTAGATGGGTAACGTGATGTACCAACAAATATAGTACAATTAAGAAAATTCATGTAAGACAGTACGTGATTCATGTACTATATCTCGATATCACGTTTAAAATTCTATTTTTTGATTTAAATAGTAAGCGAATAACAGCATCAAAAAGGTGCAAAGAAGTGTTGAATAACTGCTTAATTTATTATTGAATATTTTTTATTCAATAATTTATCATTTTAACATAGTCAACACATGAATGTGACAAATACAAAATATAATCTAAGACAAAGGGTGTTGTAAAAAAGAAAAATCAGAAAATTTTCCTTATTTATAAATATATAAAGATTCTATAATAATTTTCAGTGCTTTTTACCTTAATAGCAGAATTAGAATAAAATATATACATATATAAATAAATAAATAAATAAATATATATATATATATATAGGAAACAAACATAATTACAATAGAAAACTATCAAATAAGTTGCTTTATTTTTTATTAAATAAGTAAATTTACAGTAAAATATTATTTTATGAGGAATTAAGAAAGATTAGGAGGAACTATTGCTAACAATTTTCCCATAAGTTTTCATTATTTGAATATAATTTCACAAATAAAATGGCATTTATAGGTGTAAATGATGCAATATTAGGATTTGCATTTCTTTACTCAAGTGTTGATTTAATATCACAATGGGACACTTTTTCAACATGTTGTCATCCGGTTCAACTATGGCTTATTATAAGTTACATTACAATAATACTTTTTAGAATTATTCACTATATATCAAGTTATTTGACAGAAGGAAGCGATGAAATTCTTCCATACAGTAGCACTTCAGGTGCCCCATTTTGGTTAAATCTTTCAGTGATATGTTTGTTATTCCCTTTTTTCCTTTCATGGACAGTATTAGGTACAGTTTGGATAGCTAACATACAATCAAAAACGCCTACCTGTCTCGCTAGAAATGGCACAAGTCATCCCTGGTTTTTAATATTTTGGTTAGTGTTGTGTTATTTGTGGATAGTAGCATATACAGCATTTATAGGGTTATCTATATTCTTTGAATTCAGAGTTAGAAGGGCTGAGGAGGATTTACTATTACTAGAAAATGATGAAGTCATAAGACGTTGGGGAAGATTAAGACTTCTTGCCGACTATGGTATACATTTCATAAGACATGGACTTACACCTCTTGAGATATCTGCAATACCAGTTAAAGTTATAAGCAAGAACGAACTTGAACAAAATAACCCATGTTCTATATGCATTGAAGATTTTAAACTTAATGAAGAATATAGGACGTTACCTGCATGTGGTCATTCTTTCCACAAAACATGTATAGATGCATGGTTGCTTCGTAATGCTATATGTCCTAATTGTAAAACATTAGTTAGATACGGAAAAACAGAGAATGGAACTTCTCCATTTAGAAGTAATAGTAACTATAATCACCAAAATTCTTCTCACAATCTAAATACATCAAATAGATCAAATTCAAATGACACCATAACGACTATGGACAGTAGAAGAGAGATTAATAATATAGAAGAGATTGTATAATTTTTATTTACTTATACATCATTATATATAAATTAAATACGGCTGATTATAGTATTGGGTGGTAAATGACCCATCTAACCATTTTATTAAGAGTTAAATAATTAAATTTAACTCTTCGGTATTTAAATGCATTTATTATTTACGATATAGCTACTATTTATGATTATAGGGTAATGTATAAAATATTTATAGCTTATTATTAAGTTATTTATTTTATTTTATATAAAATTAGACTACTTTATATGTCTTAGATAAAAAAAAAGTATACAAATATATTTATTAATGTTTATCACGGGTGATTCAAGAATGAAAAGATAATGTAAACTAAACAGTAGAATTAGAAGTAATTATTTAAATCAAAAACTAAGTAGATAATAGAATATGTTCAAATGCATTTGTATTCACTATCTAACTTTCTATTGAAATTATTATATAGTATATTTATTCTACACTTAAACGCAAATATCCACTCAAAAATAGCATGTATAAAATATAAAATTGATATCATATACATCCCTATTTCAAAGGAAATGTAGATATTAGACAGATGTAGAATTAAAGAAACTATTGTTGCCAAAACACCATCGATTAGTGTTATTATAATTCCGGTAAAAGTGGAAATTTTACCTAAAAGTTAAAATTTAAATATTAACCAATTGTTTATTAATTAGTAAAGTTAGATTAAGTTTAATTTATACATACCTTGATCATATTCGCCATCTAAAAAATGTTGTTGAATTATTCCAAGTCCAATTTTCGTTAACGAATAGCAACCAAAGAATACTGCCGAAAAAGTCATAGTAGCAATAATGGCTATTTGTTGATTACATAAGTTATTTGTAAATGATTAATTTAATAAATAATGCATCAAATTTCAAATAATTAAATTAAACTCACCTATTATTTGTACTGTATTGTTATTATTACTTGATGTAAAGTAATTAAAAAATGTTAGTGTTATTGGAAGAATAATTACAGATAGATCCGCAATTAGAGTGTATATGAAAAGTATTTTAATTTTTTTAATAATTGGTTCATTTAAATTACCATGATAACTTTCATCATATTTATTAAAGTAATTAATCTCTGAGGGATTAACAATATTGTTTGAAGTCTGAATCAACAGGTATTTATCAATTCCAAAATCATTTTCATAATTAGAGTCGTTATTTTTACTGTTGTCATATTCATCAGAACTGTTATTTAATTCAGAATTTAAATTAAAATCTATATTTTTATTTTTATTATCAATATTTATGTTCCTTTTTCCAGTGATAACGTTAAACTTGTGGTTTATAATCAACTCTTTTTTGTAAATAAATTTTACAATTAGATTAGATAATTTACCCATTGAAAAAACAAATGCAACAATTAATAGTGATAACGATATCAAATATACTTTCTTGTCACACTGACTGAGTAAATAATTATATGAACTTGCAGTTTTATCATCTATTATGAATTTGTCAAAAATGGTTATTTTTTTTGATAAGTGAATTGAAAACAAGGGTATTATGCATGCCATCATTGCATCTTCCATTCCAGTTTCAAGTCCTAATGAAATAGCTCTAAAAACTTGGTCTCTACTAGCTTTAACTTCATTAATACTTTGAATTAAACTTAATATTTTGTATTTTATTAATGTAAATGTTATTTTGTCTCTTAATCTTAGTCTTTTGTCTATTTTTATAAATTTTCTCTTTTCAGATAAATTATAATTAAGAACTTCTTTATTGTTAGATATAAAATTTAAATCGTTATTGCTATTATCTTGATCATCATAATTGGCGTTATCACTAATGATATAATAATCCTCATCTTGATAATAATCCTCTTCATGATCCCCTTCATTATTATTCCCTCTGTTATATTCATTATTTTTAAAACAATTACTTAATTTTACACTTCTAAAATTATTACTATTTCCCTCGTAATCCACGTAAGCTTCATTATTATTATTATTAAGGTCTATTTCAAATTCAGTTAAATCGTTATCTAAATCATTAAAAGTAGAAGAATCAAAGCTATTTTTTTTTTTATAAGGAATCCCAAATCTATAGAAAGCAATAGATAAAAGTGTGAATATTTGGAATAAAGTTAGTACAACCAATAATGCTATTTCAGTTCCATTACTATTAAATTTTTTATTATCAAGTGTACCTCTATTAAAAGTGTAATTATAATACCAGTTTACAATAAAGAATATAGAAATCGATATTAATGGATTTAATATTATAAATGTCAAATCAAATAAATTCAAATATGTATAGATAATTTGTGATTTTTGCATGTTTGTAATATCAAATTTATTTTCATAAGATATAATATTAAGCCCACCACAATCTAAATCGTTGATATTAATTAATGAAACCAGTATTCCATCAAATCCTACTAGTATATAGAATAAAGCTGTTCCAATTATGTCACTTATTTTATTGTATTTATAAATATTACCTATGTAATACAACATGGGGCAAAAAGTACACCAAATAAACATTCTTATTGTATTTGAGTATATAAGAATATTTCTCATACCAAATATAAGCGTTAATGTACCTGATATTGGTGACATTATTATAAACATTAGATTGAATATTAGTCTCGATACCCCTGAAGCTATTTCTGAATTCATTGATAACGTAACCAATGTACCAAAAAATCCCCACCATACTCCTGCTGATATCACACTCAATAATTGTCCGTATATATAGGATTTATATATTAATACCTCACTTTTATTTTTTTTATTATAAAATTTACTTATCCAGGAGTAAGCTAAATATATCACATAGTATATCCATTTTTTAATAAATAGGAACTTATTTCTAAATGCTTCACATACTCCATTATTATTCTCATCTATTATTTCCATTCTAATTAAATCAACCTTTTTTTTACTCATTTCATTTTATCTCGCATGATTTGTGTTACTTTCTAACAATAATATAGTATCAACAATGCATTACGTTTAATGCTATCTACTAATTAAGAATTAATTTACTATAATATCGATTTAAATAATAATTTTCTCTCAAATTAACATTAGATTAATACTTTAATTGTATGAATATCTATTTATTAACTTTTATTTATTAACATTGTTTATTTGCTTTACATTATATTTCATGTAGTGTATGTATTAATTATAGATATTTCATATATCAACAAAATTAACGCAAATAATTATAAAACACGGAAATAAATCTAATATAAAAATTAAATAAGGAAATAAATAATAATTGATGAATTTATGTAATATTTCATTTAAACGTTAATGCAACAATCAATTATTCTAAATATTAAATTTTAATAATAGAAAAACATGTAAAAAGGTGTTTAAAAACCTAACAAAAAAAATCTTCCAGTTTAAACAAATAGTAATTGTGTACAACCGTTAACAAACAGTTTACATATTATGTGTACATAAATATATATATTACTAGTATAAAATCTCTTTTCTTAATACAAAAACTCACTCTGTGATTTTTAGGTCAAATATTAAATTGCACCAACTATAATAACCACACAAGGGCGGGAACTATTCTGGTTTCAAATTTACAGAAAAAACATGAGTATAATAATAAACAAATGTTTTCAGTTATTAAACAGGCAACTTTATATTTGTGTGTAATTTTATTGATAACAAGAGTTATTTTTTGGACTAAATCAAGAATAACTCTTGTTTCTAATAAAATAAGGAATAGTGCTATCAATAAAGAAAGCGTCAATGGCAGTTTAAATCAAAATAAAATAAAGTTACTTACAGTATTGGGGTCTGGTGGTCATACTTGTGAGTTACTAATGTTAATTAGAGATATGGATTTTAAAAACAAAGTATCATTAACATGTGTATTCGCAAAAAGTGATGCATTTAGTAAAGAGAAAGTTCTATTGTCATTTTCAAAATCAATGAATGAAGATATAGATAATATTCAAAATTACGTAGATTTTTATTGTATAAGCAGAAGCAGAGAAGTAAATCAAAGTTACTTTAGTTCTTTTTTAACTACATTAATATCATTATTTGAAAGCTTATTATTCCTTTATAATAAGAAATACGACTTAATATTAGTTAACGGTCCAGGTACATGTATTCCAATATGCATTGGATCTTTGATATTAGAGGTAAGTATAATTAAATCATAAATTAATATAAACATACTATAAACAAATTTTAACAGTTTTTTTTATTTAAAAAAACAAACATTGTTTTTATAGAAAGTTTTTGTAGAACTAGAACGCTTTCAATGACTGGTAAATTACTATACCCTTTTGTTGACGAGTAGGTTTAAATCTGTAAATATGCAAATTATTATTGAAATAAATTTTTAGATTTATAGTTTTTTGGCCATATTTGGAAAAATTATATCCAAAATGTAAATATTTAGGTTTACTATTTTAAGCAAAATCTATTATAAATGCAAAAATTGACTTACTAGTGCATGCAATCTGACTTATTTATAAATGCGAGTTGGCAATTAAAAAGGTAAAATTTTAAATGATATATTAAATTTAATTTGTATTTTTTGTTATGATAATAATTGAATTATTATTATAAGTGATAAAAAAAATAAATATGAGTTCATTAGAAGTCAACATGTTAGATATTGGGAAAAAGGCAAAAATATCAGGAATAAAATTGTCATCTAGTAAAATAGATGTAAGAAATAATATATTAGAGGAGATAATAAAAGAATTGCGTATTTATAGAGATGAAATATTAGATAGTAACAGCAAGGATGTTAAGTATTCATTAGAAAATGGTTTGTCAGAATCATTGATAATGAGATTGAAATTTGATGAGAGTAAATTTGAAAGCTGCATAAAATCAATAGAAAATGTAATTGAATTGGATGATCCAATTGGGAAAGTAACATTGTCTAATGAAATAACAAGTAATGGTTTAAAATTATATAGGAAAACATGTCCCATTGGAGTTATATTAATTATATTTGAGTCTAGACCAGAGGTAGTTATACAAATAGCTTCATTGACAATAAAAAGTGGCAATTCAGTAATATTAAAAGGTGGAAAAGAAGCAGTAAATACAAATACAGTAATGATGAAATGTTTGAATAATGCAATTAAAAATTCATGTGGTAAATACAAAAATATAGATCATAATATTGTGCAAATAGTATATAATCACGATGAAATAGATGAGTTATTATTGTTGAATGATTATATTGATTTAATAATACCCAGAGGTTCTGGCAAATTAGTTAATTCTATAAAAAAAAGAACTTCTATACCAGTTCTTGGACATTCAGATGGTGTATGTATGATTTATTTACACTATGATTCTAATATAAATGACGCATTGGATATTGTAATAGATAGCAAAACAGACTATCCATCTGCCTGTAATTCAGTTGAAACATTGTTAGTACACAAAAAAATATTAAATACATTTTTACCTTTATTAGAAGAAAGAATAAATCAACTTGGAATTAAATTAATATATCACGCAGACGAATATTGTATTAATTATTTAGGTAAAAATAACAATAGTTGTGTATTTAAATTGTCAGAATCATTGTATCATCATGAATTTGGTTCACTTGAAATTTGCATTAAAAGTGTAGATGATATAGATGAGGCTATAAGTCATATCAATAAATACAGTTCGCATCACACTGATGTAATATTAACAAAAGACGAGAGTATTGCAAGTAAATTTATAAGTGAAGTTGATTCTGCCTGTGTATTTCACAATTGTTCAACTAGGTTTTCAGATGGATACCGTTTTGGGTTTGGAACAGAAATAGGAATAAGCACTTCTAGAATACACGCAAGGGGTCCTGTTGGTTTGGAGGGTCTTCTTACGTATAAGTACATACTTAGGGGAAATGGACAAACTATTAAAAAATACAAAGATGGAGCTTTTGAATTTACAAGAAAACAAATAAAATAACAGTAATATAAATTGTTAACTTTGGTAAAATAATTAGTTCAAATAAAATATGCACCAATAGCTCCAAAAAAACCATCTAAACGATGAAAAAAAATATTAATATTATCTTCAATTAAAAAATTTGAGCATTTTTTAAGTGATTTAAGAATAATATTATAATTATTAGATACATTATTTCCACAAAATACAATGTTTCTAATTTCATGTTTTAATAGTAATAAACAAAGTAGGTATGAAAGATCGGTGTACATCATATTTATTATATCATTTATAACTTTTTCTTTTATTTTTAAATTACTATTATTTAAACTTGAAAATAATATTTCTTTAAAGTAGCAATTTTCATTTTTAAAACTATCTTCAGTATTATTTTCAATATCATTCATTTTTTTGTATATACTTAATAATTCATCGTAACTGTTTATTCCAAGTAATTTTCCAAGACCATAAACAATGCCTCCACCAAATCTAGTTCCACCTATTCTCTCAAATTTATTTTTAGTTTCAACTTTAATTATTGATATACCTGAACCAACAGATACTATTAATGTTGGAAGTAAAATAGAGTGAGAAATAATAGAATTATTAATCATATTTATCTCTTTTTTCTCACAATAGACTGTATAATTAAATATTTTATTGATTATTTTATTTTCAAATAATTTAAAATAACCCATTACTATTCCAGATATTTCATCTATATGGGAAATTGATATATTGTATTTACTTTCTATTATAGTTTTATACTTAATAGAACCCCCACCTGTCATGGGAACTATTTCATTTATTACATAGAGGCCTCTTTCTACTAAAAAGCCAAAAATATTTTCTAATTGCAATATTGCACTCAAGTCATTTTCTGGAATTAAACAAAATAATATTAATGATGGGAAAGAAATATCAACACTTTCATCTTTCACACAATCATTTAAGTTTATACAATTAAAGCATTTATAAAAAAATTCTTCTTCCTCTTTGAGCATTATTTGATTTTCTAACTTTATTGTGTATACTAATTTAATCAAGGTTCCACCTATATCTATTGCATACTTGCTCGAATTACTAATACTAAAACATTTTTCATTACCGCAGCCGTTCTTAATGTCATTGTAAAACACATATGACTCCACTATTTTCAAATTGTATCGGCTAAACATTTTAATATCAGGTTCATTACTTCTTCATGTGTTTTTAAATGCATGTCATACTATTTAATTGAATTATATTCATGAATTTTATTTCTGCTGAATTTATAAAAATAAAAATAACAATAACAATCTAAATATTAATTGATTTTGTTTTATTTTTATTTACAAACTAAAGAAAATATGCATTCTACTTTTTTCTTAACATATTGTATTATCGCTTATTTATTCTCACAAATATTTAATACAATTACAGGTTTATCTTTACCGGAGACATTGAGACAAAAGTCGCCTAGACGCGCCTTAAATACTGACAAAATTTAAAAACCAAGCGGAACGACGTTTCGATCGTCGGACCTTCAGGTTATGAGCCTGACGCTCTGGACCTCTGAGCTATTCCGCTGTCGTGAGACAAGCACATTCAATTTAATTATATTTTGAATTTGAATCACAAAAACATCTAAACAAGTGATTTAGCATTGGAATAGATGCAACAAACGACAATAAATGTTTTCTCAAAGATTTAATTATAAATATAACTATTAAGTTAAATCCAACATAAATTTATTAATTACATATACATACAGGTTTTTCTTTTCTTTGTTTTATTTTGCTTTCCTTTAATCAAATAGTAATAATTTGCTAAGCTGCATGTACTATAATTAATTAATTCAAATACTTAAATTATTTTATTTAATATTAAAATCACAAACGGTATAATTAAATTTTCACAAATTGAATTAGTAATCCAGAAAATTAAATGATAAATTAATATCCCTGAATTTAATCAAATGTTCGACTTGAATTTCGTTTGTGCTATTTACCGTCAAGAAGTGTTAAATTAAACTATTATTAAATAAAAAAATAAAAAGATTCACAACTAGCAAATAAATATAAATTTATTGTCCTTGAATAGTAATATTTGCATGTGGCATAATAGATCTGAGAACACTAATACTATCAATAAAAGAAGTGTTTGTGCTGTTGTTACTACTGTTATTGTTTTTGTTTGAAGAATTTACATTGAAATCAGTTTTTTTTTTAATATTATTATTTTGAATTGATTTACTTTTGGAAGAAAAATTTAGAATATTATTTGTTGAAATTGAAGAATATAATTGTGTCGAGGATTTAATAAAATCATTACTATTGATATCAATGTTGTTGTTTTTATTATCTCCATTTAAAAAATCAGAAAAAGAAGAATTTTCTTCAATAATCGTTTTAGATACAAAGGGACATGAAGAAGTTTTCAATGTAGTTGAACCAAAATTGATAAAATTTGAATCTCCACTAGAAGATGTTTTATTTACAGAAAAGTCTGTAATTTCTATTCTTTTATTCAAAAAATCAATGCAGTCTTCATCTATTACCTTTTGAATATCATGTTCAATATTCAATTCAAACTCCAATTCATTGTCTAATGTTGAATTAATATAACAACTTGCAGCATCATTTGATATATTTTCAGTATTAGTTTTTATATTTCCAAATAAAACCCCTTGTAAAGAAAAAGGGGATATTGGATTTTGAATAGATTGAACAGTAATAGGCATATTTGAATTATTAGAGGATATTGTATTTTGCGAAATGAGGTTAACTTGTTCAGAATTAATTTTTGAATTTTGAGTCGAGTTATTATATTTATTTTCTATATTAGATGTGGTATTAACAGACAATAAACTTGTATTGTCACTATCAATAAAGATATTAGTTTCATTACTATATAAAGAACCTCCCACTGTATTATTATCATTAAATTCTTTCTCATTTGATTTCACATTAATGTTGTACAAATTATCACCTGAAGATGATTCAGATGGAGAACATTCACTTGAATTCTCACTGTATTTAGTATTATGAGACTTATTTGTTTTCATGGAATAATTGTTACATTCTGAGATATTACTCACATTGCAATTGTTGACATTTCTTTTACCTCTATTTTTTTGTGATCTTGCTTCTTTTTCTTTGTTAGAAATACAAGGTAAATTGTTTTGATTGGAAAATAAAGTTGTTGAATTAGAATTATTATTTATAACATTAAAAGAAGTATTGTAATTTGAAGCAATAGAAGAAGTTGTACATATAGTAGAAGTTGAATTAGAACCAGAATTGTTACTTGAAATTTGATTCACAGAATTAACAACAACGTCATTTTTAGTTGTATTTTTAAGTTCTCTCAAAGGCTTAAGTGCAAATTTATTTGATGAATGAAAATTAATAAGTTCAGATTTACTAATGCAATCGTTAGGTTCAACTATATTGTGTACATATGCACAATTTGAATTGTTGCAATTTATACCTTTAATAAAATTAATGCAATATTTATTTGTACCAAATGAACATCTGATTACATTTTGACCAAATATCTTTTTACCGTTTGTATTTTTTATTGCTTTTGTTGCAGACAATTCATCACTATAAGTTATAAATGCACTACATGTATCATTATCATTTGGAAGTATTCTCATATTCAATATTTTGCCATATCTCCCAAACATATTTTCACACGATAAAATCTCTCTTTTTGCTACAGAATAATTCAAACCTACAACATAAACTAAATTTCTCTGTATAATCCTCATATCCTCCAAATTAGAATTTAATTTATTGTCGTTTATAACAACTCTAACTTTATTTTCGTAATCGGTGTTGTTTTTACTTAACTTATCATCATTTTTATTTGTATTTGAGCCTAAACTTGAACTTGTTATTGTAGGTGTACGAGAAACTGCATTACCACACCAATTAAATCCTTGTTCTTCTTTATATATACATAAATTATCACGATTAGATGATATTGTTAATTTATCATCATATTGTTGTCTGCATGCAGGACATTTATTATCTAGTTGGTCTCTTACATGATAAAAACACCATAAACATATCTGGTAACGACATTTACATGGATAAAAGTTTTTATCAGTTTCATCCATTTCCTCCATACATAATGGACAATTAACCTCATTGTTATTTAATATTGAATTAGCTTTTAATATGTTTACATTATCATCAGCATCTAATTTTTCTTCCATTTTTATATTATATTAATTTGATTTACTAATTAATTAGTTCTTGAATATAATACTAAATACTTATTTAGTCCAATAAAAATAAAAAAATTATTTGAATCAATTGATATATATAAATTCAGAATTTATTATTAAATAACAAAAATTTACCCTGTAATTAATTGCTTTAATTAAGTTTTACATATAAAAAAAACATATATAAACTTTTGTCAAATTTATATATGTTTTTCAATAACCAATTTATGCATACAACTTGAATAAAAATAATATAAATATCAGACAATTTAATTGTAGTAAACAAGGAAGTCTATTTTGTTGAATAAAGTATCAGGAATTAAATTGAAATTATACCTGTTTTTATTTTACATAATATATATACTTATATATGTAGGTTGTATCCAAAATATATACATTTATACATGTATACATTTACATACATACATACATACATATAAATGTATATATATCTGTATGTGTAAATTCCTCCTTAATTCAAGTGTTAGAATTATTACTCTAAATGAAAAATGTACATTTGTTTTCAGTTATGGCGCTAAAAAGCCTTTTCCTTAAATTTAATTTTAGAGGATCTAAAATGAAAAGACTAAATGATATAAAAATTAAACAAAACATTTAACATGATAGTATAAAGTAGATTAAAAACATGCTAAAATAGTAGTGTATCAGTTGTAAATAAAAATTTTTATATAAAACAATTTTTAGTTTAATATATATTTGAATTAGAAGTGAATATACCAACAAATATAGAAATCAAATATTTTAACTAGTAAAAAAACTAACATGAATATATAAGAAAAGATTTTCTTATGGTTTCATAAACATTAATACAGCAGAAATAGCAATTGAAAAAATACAAATTCAACACTAGTTAAAAGAATAAGAACAATGATTTTGCATTTTAATATACTCATTTTATTAAAATTATATATAATTATAAAGTGCCTCTTTTTTAATAGTGAATCTTGTTGAATTTTTTTTCTACACAAAACCTTCTTTTTGTATATATTGAGACCTGTAGTTTTCATTTAAAAAAGGCGGGAAATAGACATTTATTGTTTAAGATGCCATGCTTAATAAGGTAGAGTTCCCCACAAAACCGAGTGTATTCGTATTGATAGAGAAATTAATTTTGCTCGCAAAACAGAATGAGTGGGAGTAGAAAATCATTTATTTAATTGAGTTCTTTCAACATTTTAATTTTTCGAAAATAAAGTAAGCAGAGAAAACAATAACTTGATTGGATGTAAAAAAGGCGAGTAAAATACGCATAATTTAAAATAGAATATAATATATAACAAAAATATTACTTTAAACTAAAAAAAGGACAATAAAAGTATAAATAGAAATGTTATATTGAAGTAATATAAGTATATTAATATGGGCATAGATTTTTTATTGGAAGGTCAAATACAAAGTTTATTCTTTGAATTTCTTTCAGAAAGGTTTGATATAAAAGAAATTCAAATAAACAAAAATTTTTCAAATGAGTTTAAAATTTTAAATGATGAAAATGATAATAAAAAAAACGTAATTTTAAAAAGTAATAATGAATACGTTTCATTTGACATTGATATAATTACTAAGAAAAATTGTAATGATGTGCTAAATAAAGATAATAACAACGATAGTAATATTATAATTATTGAAAAAATAATGAATGTATGCAATAAATATCGTTTGGAAAATATTGAAGAATCAAACGAAAGTATTAATATATTTGAAATTAACAAATACTCGTTAGATTTTAATGTGTGGGAAAATGATATAGTTGTTGATATTTTGGGACTTGGTAAATTTTGTTCAATGACATTATATTATATGTCTATTAATGAAACAAACATGACTGAATTTGACTACAAAATTAATTTCAGTGACAGAATAGTATTAGATATAGAAGGGATTAAAGATTTAATATGTAATCGATTGAATATAGTAGAAAAAGATACATGTTTAAATTATTTTAAGTTACTTTCATATTTATCTATGTCTAATACACATATTCATCCAAACGGTTTCAGACCTATAATGAAAGAAATAGTAAATAGACACAAGGCTTTTAATTTTTTAAAAAATAATAATAAAGTATTTATCGATTTATTTGTAAATACTGTTATATCGAGGATATATTATGAATTAGATATTCTAGAATTAAAAAGATTAAGATACAAGGATATTAAGAACTCCAATATATTTGATATTTTAAGCAATATTAAGGGAGAAGAAACATTTGATGACTTAGTACATTATTTTAGTTACCAGCATTTTTACGTTTTATACTACAGATTTATCGAATTAGATAACGATGAAGACCAAGAACTTACTTTCAATGAGTTTAAAAATCACGATAACAATTCAATTACCGAATTTGCAGCAAATAGAATATGGAAGTGTAATATTGAAAGTAAGAGTTCGTTGTTTAATGATTGCATTATAAATAAAGATAGAAAAATGAACTATTACGACTTTTTATATTTTTATATTAGTGATGAAGACAAGACTAGTGAAAAAAGTATTAGGTATTGGTTCGAAATAGTTGACTTGGATTGCGATGGATGGATATCTAAGGATGAAATAGAATCTTTTTATAATGAACAAAAGAAAAGAATAGACGATTTAAATTACTCAATACCGGAATTCAACAGTGTTTTATGTATGATGAACGATCTATTAATGCCTAGTACAGAAAATAAATTTAGATTGGATGATTTCATTAGAAATAGATTGATTGCCGGCCATTTTTTTAATATACTAATAAATACTAAGAAATGTATTACTACAATACTTATGGACGGTGAATTCAACACTATTAATTCCTTTTTACAGTCTATAGAAACTAATAAACATATTTCTCCATGGGACTTGCACTGTTATTACCAGTATCAAATTATCCAAGGCTCAAATGGCGACGAAAACACTTAATTTAAATCCAACAATGTAAATAAATGAATATATGTTTTTTTACCCTCAAATAAGTATTTATTTCACTTAATATGTAACTAAATAGATACATTAATACATATATTATTACATATGTTTAATACTTACGACTTAAAATTTACTTTATAATAATGTCTTAAATCTGCTAGATATATTCCAGCCTTATTTTTGTTTACGTCTTAATTATTTATTTATTTTTTAAAATTTTTTTAATTAAAGAAACTAAAAATTTAATTTAAATAGTCTATTTTACAGACAATCTAAGTTGTTCTACATAGTCGCTATCCTCACTCTATTAATAAATATTGCTGTATGAGTCAAAGCAATTAATAATTAGTTTTTTGTATCCAGTTATTATAGAATGGGTCAAATAGAAATTGATTCGAGTCCATAAAAAGATAATCCGTAATTAAGATGAATAGTGCAATTCCAAGTCCTATAGATGCAGTGAGAAAATATTGATCATATGAGACGAACAACATAAATAAAAATATAAAAGTTACAATCCATTCAAAACCGTGACGTATCTTTCCAGACATTTTCTATATAAATGATTTTATATACAAAATAAGTAATATTTCCAGTATAATATATTGATTCCTACAATTTTGCTTTATATTTAACAGTTAACTCTTTCCTTTTGGTTTGTTCGAATAAATAATATAAAATCTTTATTTTGCAATTGAGCGGGAAAAAAAACAGCATTAAAAAATGTTAAATAAGGCAATGTTTAGGAATAAAGTAGGATTAGCTAATTTTTCAAATAATAAAAAAAACATTACATACAGATATGAACACAAATATTATTAATTAATAGAAAATAAGAACATTCTTTTTTAACATTAAGTCACCATTAAATTTCAATACTTCAAATCATGTGTAGATTTGAAGTACACAAAATTGTTGCAAGTTTAAAAACTATTAAAAAAATAGAAATATGTTTTCATAATAATTGATAAATTTAGATTGGAGATAGAAAATCATTAAAAAGAATATTATTACATTACTTGGTGACGTCCGATGTAATCGACCATACTATATCGAACATACCGGATCCCATCCGAACTCCGAAGTCAANNGTATAAGGTCCGGTTAGTACTGGGATGGGGGACCACCCGGGAAGACCAGGATGTCGATTGCCGTTTTTGTAAAGTGAGGATTAAGGTTGCCACCTCTAAATTTCTTCTTCAGAATATATCTACCATTGCAGTCGAATACTGTTTTCTTCTATTGATTACTTTTATGAATATTCTATTTAATTAGTTCCTTTGTTTTATTTCGTGTAATAGAAGTTGCTGTTCTATCATAATAGTCTCACAAATGGATATTTATTTATTGAAATAGTTAAAGGTATAAAACTCAATTATAAATACAACAAAAACTATATGCAGAATTTAATTTGATAGTAATATAAATATAGTATAAAATGATCTATACATCCTTTTATTGATTTTTTTAATGTGTATTATTTTCGTAAATAAAATAGTACAAACAACAGATCTAACATTATATAGGTTTATTTAAAGTAAAATAATAGGCAAACCTAATTTTTGAAAAAAAAATCTAAAAGAAAAAAATAAGTTAGGGTATTTACAAGTTTTTAATTAAAATAATAATATAATCGTAACTTGGTACCGAGTGTAACGTAATCGACCATACTATATCGAACATACCGGATCCCATCCGAACTNNACTGGGATGGGGGACCACCCGGGAAGACCAGGATGTCGATTGCCATTTTTTGTATAGTATAAATGCCTGAGCTTTATTTGTGTGTTATTTTGTTTGAGTATTTTATACTAAAAGAATTAATTTTATTACTTTAGCTATATTATTTAACGATTTTTAATGAATTATATAACATTAGACAAATATAAAGAACAAAAATAAAACTTCAGCGCTTTTAACAAATAAGGTTAATTGTTCAGAAAGATAATCTTTATTAAAGAATAATAAACTAGTAATAACTATAAATATAATTAAAAAACAATTATTTAAATAAATCTCATATACATAACATAAATTTGAAGGAAATTATTTAATTAGCAGAAAGAGCTATTTATTTTCTGTGAAATTCAATTTAATATGATATATAAATTCAAGCGGTATTATCATGCATTCTAATTACAATAAATTATATATAATAAAAAAAATTTATTAGAGATTTCATGAATAAAAATAAATCAATTAGCACTTTAAATATTATTAAGGTATTAGCCTTATGAATTTTAAGATTAAATATTATAATAAAAGTACATAAATTTTAATTTGTTTCCCCATATGCTCTTTTGATATTGTTTGAACTGTTCATTTTGCATTCTTATAACATATTATTGTTTAATTACAATATTAAAATTAAATCATTCAGTCTATTTTTTTTAACAATGAAGTACCATTATTTTTTATTTAACTTTTTTTGAATGTTTTTTAATAATATTATTTAAATGTCTATTTTTGATAGTACTTGCAACCATGTGGGTATTCGGCGGTAAATTGACTATCAAGTATTATATAACGAAAAAATAATAAATTAGAGTGTGGTATGATAACTTAATAAAAGGTAAATGGATAAAATTAGGATTTCAATGTGAAGTAAAAAATTAGAATTAAATTTTAATTGAATGAACATATTAAATCATTAAATACGAACTTATTTCAGCTTTTATGGACAACCTGCAATGTTAAATACAGCTTTACATATATTAACATTTACAAGAATATAGGGATGAGTGTAAATGATGATAAAATATCTTCATTAAAAGATATCTATGGTAATAAGTTAGCTTCATTTTTAGAATCGAGTGAGAAATGTTACAATAGTTTTGTAGGAAATTCTGAATTTCCAGGGTCAATATGGGTAAGACTACAGCATGAGAAGGAAAATTTTTTAAAAGATTTAGTGTCTAGTGGATTAAACTTGTCAGATGAAATAAGTGAAGATTTAGAATGGAAAAATATAATTGAATTGTTTATAGTTAATGAATCAATAAATGAATATCCTATTTCGTTACCATATGGTTTTATGTATTATAACAAAGAAATAAAAATAGCATGCGAGTATCAAAAGTACTCGGCTATAGTAAATAATTTTTCACCGAAATGGGGTGTAAATGCAGGTAATACAAGTAGTAAAAAATCATCTAGTATAAACAATAAGGATATATTAAAGATATTGAATGAAAAAAATACGGATTATTCATTTAATATGGATGAAAAGCAGTGGATGTATTTATGCTACGAGATAATAATACTATGCAAGGATTTAATACAGAGGAATTTGGGTGAGATTAAACTTAATTTAACACGATTGGAAGAAAGAACAATTAGAAAGGAACACTCTGAGGAAAATATAAGAACATCAAGTATAAGTGGTATAAATGAATGCACTAGAAATTCAAATGGTAGATCATTTACAGAAGAAATAATTGATAATAATTCACATATATTTTTAAAACCTGAATACTCAAAAGATGGAAATATACAAAATGTTCATTTAAAATTAACAAAAGATTATGAAAATTTTAAAATAATTAATAGTTCATTAGGAATGTTTTCTGAAATTGTAAGAATTTCATTTGGCATTGATTATTGCACTCACTATATGATAAGTAGATTAATGAGTAAAAGCGATCATGGGGGTATGGGTTTTTACTCAAGTGAATTAATTCATCCATTAGATACAAGATATAGAGTTTTATTGTTAATAGAAAGTTGGAATAAAGCAGATACAGTTAATTGTGAAGGTACTATTTGGGAAAAAGGTAAACTAAGAATAAAACCAGGAGGTGCACCAAGAATAGTTACAAAATTAACAAATTCAAAAAGCTTGATAGATGATATTATTTTTAAAGATTGGGTAAATAGACAAATTCATTTAATATACTCAAATTTAGCATTTAAATTACAAAGGATATTATTATTTATTCCACCAGGATGGCTTCATTATATGCCTGGTGATATTGATTTAAAAAATATGAATGAGTATAGAAAAAATTATTGGATAAGTAATAGAATTGATAAATTACCTAAAAATATAGAGTTTTCTTCAAATGGAATAAAAAAAGTAATGGGTAAAAATCCGCAATTATTATACGAATATATAATGGAATCAATATCAATATTGAGCGAATTAAAATCTAAAATAGATAGTGGAGTTTGGGGTGACTTGAATTATTTAAGAAATGTTAATGAAAAAGAGAATGGAAAGGTAAAATTAAATAGACTATTGAAATTAATGTCTGCTATTGAAAGATTAGATTATGCAATACGTAGAGATTTTTCAAATAATGCTATAAATGACTCAAATTTATTAATTAATATTAATTCTTATTCTGTAAGCATGAATAGTATTACAGGCATTGATAAAAGTACAAATATTGAAGATGAAGAAATATATAAGTCTCAAACAAATTTAGAAAATTTATTTGACACATTATATTATAACAAAAGGCAATATATATATTATAATGATTATTTAAAAGAATCAATAGAAGAAAAAATGTTAATACTACCAAAACTAAGCTCATATTGGATGTATGAGATGAATATCATACATACAATAATAAATTGCTTAATGAAAGTAAATGTTTCTAATATAGATCAAAATAATCAAGAATTTTGTAATTTATCTTCTATGGGACTTCATTTATATTCTCCATTTATAACAAGATGTATAATATTTATAGGTTATTTATTGGAAAATGGAATTTATAATTTAGAAAAAATAAATAATAATATAACAATAACAAAAACAGGTGTTATACCATTAAGCACAGAAACATATTCATTATATTTAATATCAAATATATGGAGATGTTATCACAATTATATGAAAATAAAAAGTATGAATTCAAATATGAATAATAAATTTGAAAATAATGAAAATAAATTAGTTTATTTATTTTTTTCTTTATTGAAATTAATTTTGACTGATTTTCCCAAATACATAAAACATACAAATATTATAACTTTAGTTGATGAAATAAATGATAATAAAGTTGAAAAGAGTCAAGTTGATAAATTTGAATTTACTAAAGATCAAAATAATAGCAGTTATTCAAGATCATTATCTGGTTCTAATATAAGATCTAGAATACAGAGCAATAGTAAAGATTTTCTGAGAAAAATAAGTAAGTATAATAGTAATAATAATAATAATAATAATAACGGTAGCAACAATAACAATAAATATAATTTTAATTATTGTGAAGAAAATGACGATGAAACAGATAATTTGACCAAGTTTTCAAAAATAAATAATTACATCAATATAAATAAGAGCCATTTTGACCTATTATCACAACCTATATTCAAATATGACAATAGATATTGGTTTAATCCAGATTGGATGTTATCATTTATAGGTTCAAATGTTTCATTTGGAAAAGAGGAAAAAGTAATATTGAATAATAGTTTAACTAAATCATTGTATAAAAATATTGACAATTGTAATAATAATAATAATAATAATAATAATAATAATAATATAAATACAACCGTTAGCAGTCAACTTTGGAAGGTATTTGGAATATCACTAACTACAGGTTCTAGAATAGAAAGAATATATACTGATATATTACTTAGAAGACTAAATACATTAGTATTTAGAACAGAATTATTTGGTTTGTGTCAAAACTACTTCGAACTTGAGAATCCACAAATATTGAAAATAATATTATATATAATTAAAAGGATAAACAAGTTGCTTATGTATGTAGATTCTGCTCATGAATTGAATTATAATATTAATAATACATTTTCAAAAAAAATAATTCATTCTGATAAAATACTTTGGATAAGATATTGTAATTATTGTATTTTAAGGTCAAATGAACAAATTATAAGAGATTTATTTGAGGTTCCAATGCAAATGTTAAAATTGCCAGCTACACATTACTTGGAGTTAAAATTGGGATTAAAATCAAAAATAAAAACATCAAATTTAGAAAAAGAAAGAATAGAAAAATTAGCAAAGCAAGAAATACAAGGTTGCATGGATACTTTTATTCATTCCTTTAAATACTTAGAGGAAAAATTTATTTATGAAACAATAACAAACTGGGGAAATGTGATGTTTGAAGAAGCTGATGTAATATTAAATAATATTAATTTTTATAATAATTATAAGAATAATTTAATTAAAAATTATTCGCTAATAATAGTTAGATTATTTGATATATATATACCTTATTTTTTACAGGAGTTAATTAATTCAGATTATTGGGATTTAAATATGATACAAAAATTTCAATTTGATGAATTGATTAGAAGTATAATAACAATTGATAAATATATGTTTATAATAAAAAAATGGTTAGAATTTAATATTGATACAATTAATATTCAAATAAACACAATAGATAATTTGATGATATTTAATCAAGATAATAACTGTATTTTAAATAATAACTTGACAGAATCAAGTATAAATAACCTTAAAATTAAGGAAATGATGAGAAAAAGACATTTACACGATGAGAAGTCTATTGTATTATATAATTTATTTATACCACAATATATACAATTAATTCAAAATAGAATTAATAATATTGAATATTTAATTTATCAAGCATATAGTAATACTAACAAAGGTAATTGTAGTGAGTGGACAACTGGGATAAATGTTCCTAATATTTACACTTCCTCAATAATGATAGATATAAGTACTATAGTGAATACTGGAATCGAATCATTACTAGAATGGATGAATTTTCCAGTAGATGAAGAATCTTTAACATTAGTATTAACACCTGTAATGAAATTTTATAGAGATATTACAAGTTTTATAATTAAAACCATCAGAAAAGAATTGTCATCAAAAAAGTATGAATTATTACTGACATATATTCATTATATTACTGATATAATATTAGTATTATATAAAAACGGTGTTGTAATTGGTACAAATAATATTAATAATACTGTATTAAACGATTTAAAGTCATTAATTAAATTACATAATATACATAAATTGTTGTTATTGTTGGATAAAAATATTAATAGTACAGATAGCAACAATAACTATTGTAGTAATAGTGATAACAATCACAATAATTGTAATGCTAATATTAAAAGTAACTATGCAGGTTCTAGTAATAATTATATAAACATGAACAAAAACGATAGAAATAACTTCAGTGATTTTAGCACTATAAATGAACATGTTACTTCTGTAAATTCCAATTATTTGTTTTTAAGTAATAAAAATAACAGTAATTCATCCAGCAATAGCAGATGTGATGTAAATGATAGTATGATGGGATTAATGAATGAAAAATATGATAAAAATAGAATATTTTATTCAATATTATTTGATTGTATAAATGATAATGGTTTATGTGGAATGAAAGGTAATGTTATTGGTAATAATGTTGATAAAGATGAGAACGGAGATGTAAAATACCTGGTATCTATACATAACTTGCACTTTTTTAAGAATGTAATAATAGAAACAAGTCAAAAAATTACTTCCTTAATATTTGGTAAAAACGATGGTGACTCTGGAAATCAATATGTACTTTTAGATAATTCATTAACTAATATGAAAAAAATACTCGAGTATTTGAGAAATTATGGAGCTATGGACAATGATGAAAATAAGCTATTAAGTACAGAAGATCATGTTGAATTAAATAATCTTTTGCTTTCTTACAGTAATTCTCAGAGCTTCGAAAATAATGAAAATAATGAGAATATTCATGCAAAACATAAAATATTATTTTTAAACCTAATTAATGAGTGTATAAATAACATTGATAAATTCATAATAAGTATAATTAATATAAATACTGTTAAAGTAATATCAAATAATTATGGATTTGACTTTTTTTTAAGATTATATAATAATTCTAGTCATATTAAAAATATAGAAGATAAAAATTTATCGTTTGCTTTAAATAATTCTAATGTGATTACAATGGAGAATATATTACAAAATATAAATAGTTATTTTCGCAATTTTATTACAAAATGCCCTTTTTATACTGAAAATGACCAAGAAGGCGAGTCTGAGTTAGAAAAGGAGTATAATAAATCCTATATGAATATAATAATATTGTTGTGGTTGAATCAATTGTTTGAATTATATTTAAATAAAGATTTTAAATATGCAAAATTTATTAACATATTTGAAAATGACTTTGAAATACTTGATGAATTAAGGAGATCTTATAATATTTCAGACAATATTAATAAGGATAAAAATTACAGACTTTCCGATCTTATTCTTTATTTTATCACACAAATATTTCCAAATAAGAAGATATTACAAAATCGGATATTCAAAGAACTAACATATATTTCACTTGTAAATTACACAAATATACATAGTAATGATACTTTGAATAATGAAATTGATAATAGTAATTATTATAATACAGGAAACATAAATAGTAAATATATTAAAAATGAGAGCGAATATAAAACTAATTCAGGTTTATTTAATATAATGTCTTCAATTAAAAACATAACAAGTAATATTGACAATTTAATAACTAAACAAATAAAAAAAGGAAATATCTATCATGGTGGTCTCATCACCAGCAATCAAAATAAAGACAATATTAATAAAAATTTTATTAATTCCAATAACAATATAGTTTCTAAAATAATTAAGAATTCGAATCAAAAAAAACTTCGTAGCTATATTCAAAAAAAATTAACATAGACAACTTGTATTATTAAAACTTAAAATTTTGATTTAATATATTTATAAAAGTTATTTTAATGTTTTTTTCATTAATAATTATTATATTTAATTGTCATGAATAACATATGCATCTAAATCAATAGCTACGCAATTGTTAATTGCATAGAGTAACCTTGATCTAAGTATATCAATGCTTGAATATCTAGGCAATGACAATCTAAATCCACATGTAGTTGCAATTGGTAATCTATTATCTTGAATAGTATCTGGATTGTCGTAGTTAATAGAAAATTTCCAGTCACCAGAATTATTCACTTGAGGCAATCTGCTTCTTCCAGATACAAATCTAAGTAATTTTTGTAATTGTTCATTGTTAAAAGTTTCTAAAACCTTAAATAATTGTTCTTTTAATTCTGGATGTGGGGATACTGTATGATTTTTAAGTATATTCAGATCTATTTTAGATTCACCACATATTAAATACTCTATCTTTTGATAATTAAACAACATTCTCAATCTTCCAAGTGGAATTATTGTACCAAACCCTTTTAATATATTAATCATTATATCGCAATCATCCATCATTCTACATCTTTCTGCAAGTTGAATAAACAAATGTAAATTGTTTAAATTGACACAAATATTTGAACTGGAATCGTAACATTCATTATTATTATTATCCTCACTATTTAACAATGAAACTATATTCCCATTCATATTTTCAATTTGAAATGTAAGTCCTTCTATTTCAGGTACCGTCGTTATATCGTTTATATTACCTATATTTCTTTGTCTATTATTTATATTTTCATTTTCAATAGATTTTAATGAATTAAGCATTTCATATGCAATACAATCAGCATCCACTAAATCTTTTAATGATAATGGTAAACCTGAAAACTTTTTCCATATTAATGGATTTAAATTAATATTTAATGCGCTTTTCGTAGTTACACATATTCCCATTAATCTTCCTAAACACTCGTACATTTCGTTTATTATTTCCTTCATATCCTTGTCAATAGGCCATTCCCAAGGATCAAGTTTATGTATTATTCCCATGTCGTCTATATTGTGATCCCTTTGCGTATTTACTTCAGAATTAACTATTGGAGTTGGATTCGTATTGTTTATTGTTTCATTGTTATCCATTTCCATTGGTATTAAACTTAATGATGTCATTGAAGAGGATGTATTTTCAATACCATCATCATCTAATTCCTCTTCCAATTCTTCCATTTCTTCCTCTTGAAGTTCTTGTTCTTCTCCTCTTTCATACTCATCAGTTATGTTATCATAATAATCATTGTTATTTTCATTATCATATTCATATTCGTGATACTCAGAAATATCCCCATTATATTCATTATTGGAGTTTACTTCAAAATTATTATTAACCTGTTCATTTTTGTAATTATACCTATTCTCAAAATTATAGTTAAATTTACTTCTCACTCCATTATTTGTGTTTTTTCCTGAATAACGATTAACATTACAATTTATAGTACTAATTAATATACTATTCTTATTAGAATAATTATGATTGCACTTTAAAGAAGGTATTTTATTAATAATGTTTTTAAATTCAGATATTAAAAACTTGATACCATAACATTCGTCTTTATTTTTTTTATCATCATATTTAAATAAAGATCTTTTCCTGCAATAATCATATTTAAACTTATTAAGTAAAGTCAATTCATGTGTATTACCTAATTGTTTTGTTATATTTTTTATGTTGTTAAATAACAAGAAATCCTCACATATATAGAGAGATTCAGTAGTTTTATAATTTGAATACATTGAGTTAATAGTCACTGTATCTTGATTATGGCCTATTGAATGAAGAGCATTTGCACATAAAGTGAATAAACCATTATATTGCATAGTATTACTCACATTCTGGTCTTTACTTCCAACATTATTGTTTTTACTCATTATTTCATTTGAGATCCAAGATAAAAATTCTTGAAATGGGCCTCCAAAATCAGTACTTCCTTCTCCTCTAAACACAATCAAGAATGGTCTTTCTGTAATTCTCAATTTTTCTGGCAGCATATGCAGTATTTGTCTAGTTGACTGAGATAAAAGCGAATATTTTAAGGGATTATTACCGTTTACTGCTAAGTTTCTATTTAAATGTACTGTTAAACCATTATTTGCTGTAGTGTTACCATTGTCTCTTTTTTTATAGTCTATTAGTCTTTTCATTATATCATTCCATAGAGCACTTATTAAACTTAATTTATAAAATGGCTTTAGTAATAAATATGAACTTATTGGTATAGGTAAATCATAAGGACCTATATGTATCAAATACCTCGGTGACGAATATATATTATGATACCCTCCCCATGTTCCAAGCAATTTACTAGAGTGTAATAATAGTGTTGAAATCGGAATACAATCATTATTTTCTAATTCATTGTGGTATTTTTTAATGTCAGTAACATCTGTACAATAATCTAATTTCCAAAATAAATCACCGTAGAAATTATTTATGAAGTAATATGAAGATGATATTCTCAAAAAGTCTTCTTGTTCGTAACTAAGTGTTGGCGAATTATAAACACCTGATATCATTGGAATTGTATATTTTGATAGTTCATTAAATTTATTCAATAACAATATTCTTCCATATATAAATTGTTTTATAATATCAATATACCAACATAATGCCTGTATTTTTAATTTCATTATATTTAAATTCTTATTTGGTGGATCACTTATTTGAATTTTAGCGAATATGTCGTTTGAAGTTCTATATATAGGTAATGATTTATTTAATAATATTTCAATAATTTTAAATGGGAATTCTGAATTATCATAGAATATATTGTTTATATCTATTATTGATTCATTACTTTTTGGAATTTCTGATTCACAATTAACTTGTTTAGTTAAGTTATACTGAATACCCAATAGATCTAATTTATCTTCTTTTTCGAAATTATACTTGAGTATAACAAAAACCAATAGGTTTTTTATTGAATTAGAAATGAATCTAATCATATCAATAGAATCAGAAGGGGACATTTTTGTTTTATTCCAAATACTAGACGTATTTTTAGGGAGTATTTTGCCTATATCAGTGTTTTTTATCCCAAGCATCATTAATGCCTTATTTTTAATGTCTAAGTTATCAAATTTGCGTTTATCGTTATGATTTTCATACTCTTTTTTATCATTAAAATCCATTTGATTCAATAATTCATATGTTAACACATTATATATATTATATCCTGTTAATTCTATATTGATTAGTTTAATTAAACTTTGATCTACATTATTTTGACAATATTGATGCATTTTTTGTAATATTTTCATGTCAACTGATATTATTGGTTTTAATCTAAATTCATAGTTTAGAGTTGGAGTTAATGATTCTGAATCGCAATAACTAATGTTATTCCTTTTAATTAACATTTTCTTGTATTTATTAAATGTACTTTTATCAAATAAATCCAAATTAGGTATCCATTCTATCCATGAGTTACATGAAATATAATCTAAATTATTATAATCATTGCTTACTAATGAAAGCAATTTTCTAACATTATGTATCCATGTGCTTCTTTCATTTTCACAGGTCCAATATGGATAGTAACCCTGCTTAACATCTATTGATTCTTCCATTTCCAATAATTCCCAACAGGATCTTATCATTAATTCTTGTATATTAAACTCATTATCAACATTTCTTTGAGTTTCTATACTAGGCTTTTGTTCATTTGATATATTTTTGCTATTCATCATGTCATTTGAAGCACTTCCAGAAGGTGAATTCGGACTTGAACCTGTTTTTAATCCTGCATTTTTTGGAAATGTCATTTCACTAATTTTATGATTCGCTGTTATTCCCATTGATGTTTTCAATAATGCCAGTCTATTTATGTACTTGCATGTAACATGAATTATTTCTAATATTTGTTTAATATCGTCTACTTGAGAAAGACCATTATATATTTCGTCTAGTACATCTTGTTTAACTACTATTTTCTCTGGTAAAACATGTGAATAAGAATACGAAAGTGACGGTGATAATGTTGGAGATAAACCTGAAAAATAATAATTAGGTGTTCTTGTTGTTGAACATAAATCAGAATTGACTCCGATACTATTACCAGAAATTGATCCTATTGAAGCATTATTTAATACGTTATTGTCACTATTATCCTCTTCTTGTTGCCTTGATATTGAATTACTATCTCTTCTACCTGAAACTCTATGTAAAAATTGATGATGAATTAAGTTATTGTTACCTTGTTGATTTTGATCTGTAGTATTGTTATTGCTGCTTCCTACTATATTATTCTGATAATAATTAACACCATTCATGTTAAATATAATATCATCTACTGGCCTTCCTGTTTCAGGTATTCTATTTATTGCTTTTGATAATAAAGATACTGCAGTTCCCGATGATCTATTTGTTCCAAATGGTCTAATTGATCTTAACCATCTATAGAAAAGATATTGAATAATGTGAATATTTAATTTTTTTTCATTGTATAGTTTTTTTATCAACAAATCATTACAAAGTTTATCTTGACATAATTTATCTGAATTAATATTATTATTATTATCATCATGCTTGTCAATGTTATAAAAATCTTGTGTACCACCTATATTTAAAGATTTGATTTGTATACATACTTCATTATCTATATCAGAGTGATCTGTATCAAACTGGGAATTTTTAACGATAGAGTTATCTATTACCGATACTATTTGGCAATCTGATAATAAACCAGGCCAAGGATACTGATAAGGAGGTAATAAATTAGACTTGTTATTTATATTTAAATTAATATAAGACGAAATTTCATATGATTTATTAAAGTTATTTTTTATATTATTCTGTTCATAGACTGAAAAACAATATATTTTTTCATATTGCTGTGTAAATTCAACTATTTCTCTCTTATCCATATGGAAACTTACTTTTGGTGGTTTTGGAATCATAAACCATTCATTTGCGTACTTGTTTGTTGTATTGTCCAATTCGTTTAAATTAATATTGTAATCATCATCAATACTTAATTCAAAATCATTAACAATACCTTTACAATCCATAGCAATTTCATTAATTCCATAATTGCATTTTCTATTTGTTTCTGAATCAATATTAATTGTATGATTTTTATCTTTTTCTATATAAATTTTATACATATTTCTATATACAGAACCTGCAAACTGTTTTTCTTTGTTAACAATATAAGGATTTATTCCTTTGTATGTAAGAAGTTGTATTATATTTAGATTACCATACGCTATTGCAAAGTGGTAACATGTATTACCCTGTTTATCTTGAATGTTAATATCTGAATCATATATACATGATAATATGTATACCATCCTCGCATTTCCACTTATTACAGAACCCATTATTCCTGTTTGAAGCAATGACTCATGCCTAATATTTTCTACTAATAATTCATTATCTATTTGAATATTATATGTGTTTAACCTGTAAATATCACTTTCTGAAGTATAATGGCAACCTATATACAATGAAGTAGCTTTTAAAATTTCATTATCTACAATTTCACATACTTCACTGTCTTCAATATTATTTTTTTCCAAATGAACACCTGTATTGTTTATATTTAAGTACTTAAGTAAACTTCTGACTACATCTTCACAACCTATCCAACATGCGAGCCAAAATGGCGTTTCATGTTTTACGATTTTTAAAGATCTTTTAATACAAAATGTTTTTGCTGAATTATGTATTCTATCAATTTCATTTTTTGTATTTATAGTGAAAACTTTATCTAGTAAATCCCAATTTAGATTAAATTCCTCCTTTATCTCTATCAACGAATCCTCATTTTCACTGACAATATTACATGTATCATTATTACAATTATTGTTTATAGAATGTCTATTAAATAGAATGTAGTCTCTCGTATTTGGAAATTTAACGTAGTCATATATATTATTCAATAGTGATCTAAGCGATAACTTTGTATTTGTAACTGATTTTGGAATACAGTTAAGTATATTGTTATATAAATCATCGCTAATCAATACTTTAAATAAAAATTCACCTTTTTCAGAGTCAATAATGTATTTTTTGTACTTCAAAATTAATTTCTCTAATATATATGAGTCATTTTCTAGTATTCCCATTATAACTAATGTTCTTAATATCCATATTTGTTTTTCTGTTAAATCATACTTTTCACATTCTAAATTGCTGTTTAATATAATTGTGGTATTACTATTACAATATAAACGATTATCACTAAACATTTTTAATACGTTACTTGTATAATAATCTCCAATACTCCTGTAAAATTCTGTAAAATTAAATGAAAAACAATAATTACTATTTTTGAAGAACAATATTGCAGGAATATTTGGTTGGAATTCCAGTGTAATTTCATCATTAACACCATATTTTTCTATTTTTACGTAATTGTCATTGTTAAACCCATTTTTATTATATATTATTATTTCCTTATTTATAGGTATATTATATTCGCTATTTAATTTACTTATTTCATAGGGTAATGGTGGAACAAGGGGTACTATTAATCTTCCATCAGATAACCAAATATATCTAAATAATCCATCTAACCAATCTATACCAACGCCATATGCCTGTGAATTGTTAATGTTTCCTCCATCATATAATTCATTGTTATATCTTGTAATATTGAATGTAACGCTAAAGGATTTTCCTGGAGTTAGGTTCTTGAACAGTTTAGTTCTAGTTGGTACTCCTGTAACATCAGACTCATCAAAATAGTAATTCTCTTCCTCAAAATTATTTGATATTTCTGTATTCCTATTAAAGACTTCTGTTATATTATTATTATCACCATCTTTTTTATCATTATTATTATTACCATTTATTTTAGTGCTATTATTTAAATCAATAACGGTTTTTAATGATGTTACTATTCTACTCTTAAATTTACCATTACCATAAGAATATATTAATTCTGTTTCTCTGTTTTCCCTTTCATTTATTATATACCAATTAGAATTTGACGGCAGTATGCAATTACCCCAGTTATTAAATAATACATTATTATATAATTCTCTTCTTGTATTATTACTACTGCATAATCCTATACCATTAGGTATACTTGGATATAAATAACCTAAAACATAAACAATACTTTTATTTTGATTATTATTACTATAGTTATAATTACTATTAGAATCAGAATTCTTTTCGTTAACATTGTTCTTAACAATATCATGTTCAACTTCATTTGTCATTAGAATTGAATTTTTAATCAAAGAATTTATTGAATCATTCTTTCTTTTTATCTTAATTGATAGTGAATTGCTGTTTGAATCTGATATGTTATAATTGTTTTGTACATTGTTTATATTATTATCATTATAATAGTTAAAATGATGCTTAAATTCATTAGGTATCCATTTTACATTTTCGTAATTATTACTCTTTAACTTATTATTTTCTTGAATAATTGGTAAATAGTCTATTTTTGATACTATTTGGTTATGTGGAATAAAAATATCGTTCAAACTGTTTTTTACAGATATACTACATTCCAAAGCAGAATTATATTCATTCTTTTCTTTATTTAAATTTATGCATATTATTGGCAACATAAATCTTGAATCCGGTGTCAAGCCTGTGATTGAAATAGGAATGTTGTCTGCTTCAAAAGTTAACAGTCTATTTTGGAAAATAATATTCATATCTATTTTAGAATTTTTAAATCTATTCTTAATTTCATTATCATTTGCTGCCCTTATTCTTGTTAAACTATTTTTAATACTCTTATTCCCAAATGATAAACAACGGTCATCATAAAATGAATATATAACAGTACCCAAATAACCTAATTCAGTTCGAATATCTTTTTCCCCATCATTGCTATCATAATTTATAGTGTTTTCTTCACTTTTTTTCAGTTTTAATTTATCTACCAATTCATTTTGAATCCAATAGCTATAAAATTTATATATTTCATCCTCATTTAATATTTTATTAAATATAATTCCACCTATAAATATGTGCTTAATAGGATTTCTGGGAAATGAATTTATGTTTTTATTAAAACTCATTTTTATATTTACATTACTTGTATGCAATCCATTTACGTAAAGTAACTTGTTTAATCTAATATTAAATATATTATAACAATTTTGAATATCACAATCTACATTTTTGTAACTTTGGTTATTCAAATCACTTGAATATGGATCAAGAATGTTAAATTTGAAAATATCGTTATCTACTAATACGTGATCTAAATGATGCACTGAAGCTTTAATTAATTCCTTAATTTTGTAAGATACAATCCCATATTCATAACCACCAAATTCATGAATAGATCCACTCATTTCACTTATACTATACGTAACTCTCGGTAGTTTATTTAAAATTAAATTTTTGATTTTATGACTTGAACAATATTCAAGCTTTACTGGTTTTACTTTAAAACCTATAAAACCAGAATTTTTTTTAAATAACCTAGTTAATTGGTTATTGTATAAATTATTATTATTATTATTGGTGTTATAATTAACATTATTTCTTTTGTATCTATCTAAAATATCTGTTTCAATAATATTACCACAATTAATTCTTAGAAGTGAATAGTATTCTTCAGTAAAAATATCGTTATCTTGTTTAATTAATACGTCTTTGTTACTTATGTAATTTAATGTGTTTTGGATATATTTCCAAGGAAACAATGTATTAGGTTTAACATCATTTTCAATAAATTTGTTCATATGACTAGATTTATCCAACTCATTGTTTGAGTGAATTATTGTATCGCTTGTACTTAACATTAAATTATTTGAAATAGAAATAAAACTTAGATACTTATTGAAAAATGACAAAATATGTGGTAATGGTAATATTGTGTATTCATCGGATGAATCAAGAATACATCTTGCTGAACAAGCCATAAAGTGGCAAACTAGAGTTGTATTTATTTTTTGTCTATTTATAGGTTTATAGTCTTCCGCTGATGTAAAGTGATCCCATCCCAATTGAGTAATAGGTACTTTCCCCAGTATTAATTCCCTAAATACAGGCAAATTATTTATATTAACAAGTGAATCATCATTCTCAAAAGATACCTTTGATTCATATAAAGATAGTATACATGATACACAATAACATATAGAATCTAATATTCCTTGTACTTGATCTGATTTATTATAAATACTTTTACTTGATAATTTAGTTATCCAATATGTAATTCTGCAAGAATCGATTGCAAGTTTAGTAGGTATGTGCACACCATTAGTAATTAATGAAAATAGTGAATTCCATGTTAAATTATTAACTATTGATTTTCTAATTATACTTGGACAGAGTGGATGTCTAATAAACTGATCCATTAACCAGTGAGCAACATAAACTGAAGGGGACAAAGATGAATACTTTAACTGCTTAGATGAATTATTGTTAGGTGAACCTTGAGCATTTTCTATTTTTCTAATAGAATATATTTGTATTATTGAACCAACAAGATGAAATATTATTTCTGTTTTCAAGTGATTCATTATTACATGTCTTAGATTTTTATTTAAAGCATCATTTTCATATAGTAACTTTGATATACATATATAAACGATTCTTTGCCATGAGTACAATTTATCTATAAGCACACTCTCATGATCTATTTTGTTTAATATATATCTAGTAGAATCCTTAATAACAATGTCAGAATGAGCATTTATATCGTTACTCAGTGATCTTCTATACATTAACCAGTAATCTGGAGAAGGGGATAAATGATTATTATCTTCTACTATTTGATGAGCTGCAGGAAACACAAAATCTTCTCTTCCTCTTATAACAAAGTATGTACATATTCTCATTATCCTTAATAACTGAAAAAATTTATTTGAGAACAATTTTATATCATCTTTATTTAAAAATAAATTATGTATTATTTTTTCTGGAATTATACCACATATATTACAAATTACATCGATTGCAGATATTTTAATTGACCATATTGCTGTAGTACCATTCGATTTTAGTACTAATGCTTTAGCCGTAACTGGATTTGAGCCTTCCAAGTTAAATATTCTTTGGTTCATACTTAGTTTTCCATATATTGAGTTATCTAAATGTTTTATCGATCCTACATATTGATTTATATTATTTGGATTTGTATTTAGTATAAAATCTTGTTCAGATAGCCATTTCCATAATGTATTACAGTCTTTAGGTAGTAATATTGTTCTTAATTCTATAGCTGGTATATCATAACTTTTAGATACTTCTGAATCTTCTTCATTATTAATAGTATTAATGTGCTTAATATCATTCTTTTCTTTACATTCAACACCAATACTTGATATTATATTAACAAAGCCTTCTTTATCCCATTTATTCATACTAGTTTCAATATTTTTTTCCTTTAAATCGCAATTCTTCGAATATATATCAAAAATTTGACTATTTATATCACAAGTATTCCCTTCACATGAAAATAAAGAAAAATTACTCATTAAACAAAATAGACTATATAATATATCATTCAGTTCACTATTAAACTGCTGTTTTTCATTAGAATTTGGATAAAATTCTAACATTATTCTTGTTACTAAAGATATAACCAATGAAGATCTTGAAATTAATACAGATATTGATTCCAATAGTTCCTTTTGATTATTCGAAATAAAATCATTATTACCTTGTTTGTAATTTATTCTGATATTCTCTATTCCCAACAAAAAATAAAATCTATTTATAAATTCAACATTAAAAAGCTTTAAGTAACCTTTTAATAATGTTTCCAACTGAGTTATGTTTAAACCGTATAAACAAGTATAACATAATACACCACTATCCACACTACTACTTAACCATGGTAAATCTCCATGAGATATATTTGAACACCTTCTTCTTAAAAGCAATTCTTTATCATTTTTACTTTTTGTTGCTCTACCACTGATTGAGTTATCATAATTTAATATATTTTTTGAAACGTTTTTATTAATATTTAATATATCAGTTGTATCTTCTTCAAGTGGATTTATATCTATACCAAATATAGTACATATTGAGCATAATAATAAAGTTTTTTCCAACAATAATTCCATAATTTTAATATCGTTTTTTTTAATATTCTCATGAAATACTAAATCTATCGTTTTAACATTTATTTTATAATAATTGTAAAGATGTTTTGAGTATTCATCGCTAATATCACTAAAACAGTTATATATTGATTTTATTATGTTGTCTTTTATGTTAGAAACAGTGCTATGATTTGAAATGAGTACTTCTTGAAATAATTTAACATTTTGTATATATTTGATGTAATCAAGATTGTATTTTTGTTTAATGTTTCTTTTTTCTAATTCACTGTGAATATCAGTATTAGTTTTAGGTAAAGTTGAATCCTGAGTTTGAATTCTTAATTCTTCACTTGTGACACCTTGAATTGTTTCAATCCATGTACTGCTTCTTCTGCGATACCTTGTTGAAAAAGGTAAACCCTCATATAAAATCGTCAATGGATCTAAAACAACAAATATAACTGATAATCTCGTTTCTTCCGATATCTGTGCTAGTTCATTAAATTGCACCTCCAATACACTACCTATGCTTTCTCCACCAATAAATATTTCAGATCTCAGTATAGAACCTGAAGAATTCGTAGTTACACCATATCTTATATCTATTACAGTTCCTTCTATATATTCAATCTCCAAAGCAAACATATTTTCAGGAAGTTGGAAAATATCATTGTTTAAGTTTCTGCTATCAATTCCTGACGGAATTTGTGGTTTTAGACCAACGACATCATTTCTTTGAAATACCTCCTCTAATGGCATTGTTAATACATTTGAAGGAGCAACAGTTATTCCAAATCTTCCCAATCCTAATACTCTGAAAGAAAGTATATTTGGTGGTATAGATAAACCCGTTGATTGTAGTCCTCTAAATGTTAACGGAGCCCTACATATTACTATTCCTCCACCTAAAGTTGCTAAATCACAATGTGCTACTCTTTCATCTATATTCACATTAAAGTTTTCGCTTTGTATTGAGCCAATAAATATTGAAGAGTAAGGATTTGTTCTAAATGCTGGCGAAATGTCGCTATTATTACTATTTACCAAATTGTTTTGATAATCATGTCGTAATCTTGAATTGTTGTTATTGAGATTATTGCTTTGAGTTTTTGATTCACTATATTGATCACAACTTGAAGCAGAATTTTGTATAAATTTATCGTTTGTCTCCTGATTGAAGTATATTAATTCTGAAGATATCATTTTTAAAAATATATTTGGGAAAATATGCAAATCTGGTAAAGATATTGACAATGTTTTGAAGTTCTCTTCTAATTTATTGTTACTAAATGAACCATTTAATAATGTTTTTACAAAATTACTGGAATCTTTAACATCTAAATTTTCATTATTATTATTTATTTCATTTTTTAGTGTCATTAACTCTGTTAATGTACATTGTCTTATGCACTCAGAAAGTAGTAAAGATATTTTTGATTCTATTAAAGAGTTTTTGGACCAAAGATCTTTTAAAAGATGTTTTTTTCCGTCATGAAGTTTTAAGAATTTAACTAATATCAAATGAGAAATTTGCTCATTAATTTTATTTAATACAATATTATCTATTTCGTTATTATTACTATTATTATCAATAAAATTAACTGAAAAAGAATCATTAATTGTTTTCTCATTTGTATTCTTTAATTTTGTTGAGTAACATGTAAGTTGTATTGTATATATAAGAATATTAATAGTGTCCTCAACACAAAATTCTAATTCATCAATATTGTCTTCTATATCTGCGTCTTTATTTTCTTTACTTAAAAAATCAATCCTTCTTGCTATTAGTGAAAGTAAATTAAATACATAATTTACAGTTCTTTCCTTAAGACCAAAATCATTTCCTTTTGATACCAATATTGCCATTATATAAGATTTGAACATTATCCAACCTCTTTTTCTAAGTCTAATTATGTAACTGTTACTTAATACTTGTGAGTTCTTTCTTTTAAGTACAAGTAATGAAGAGGAAGATACTGATGATGAAATTGAAGATTTTTTTGAATTCAAAACAAATGGTAATTTTGTTTTTCTAATGTTTTTTTGTATATAATCCATTTTCTTTTTAATATCTTGATTTAATAAATTCTTCTTGTTTTCACTTAACTCATTATCGCAGTTACTTAAATTGCATAATAAAGTTTTATTACATGTATCTTTTATGTTTATTTTCCTACTATATAAACAAACAAAACTAAGATTATCTATCTCATCACACATATTTGTTTTTAAATTAATTGCTCCCAAATCGTCAAAATCCAGTACTTCCATTAGAGCGTTCTCCATTTCTTCAATTCTTACTTCAGAATTTAAAGAGTAATTTTCTAAATTTAAAGGTATTATGCATTCCAAACTGTATGTTATATTTTCACCTTTAATTAAGAATTCTTTTGTTATTTCTGATTTCTTTTTGTATAATTTAATGTGTACATTACTATATACGAACGAATTGTCATCTCTGAACTTTGTAATACTGCCATTGCTAGATTCTGAACATGAAATACTCTCTGATGAAAAACATTGACTTCCGTCCTTTTCGCCATTAATAGGGTTCAATATATATACATTATAAGATTTATTTAGTTTTATGTTATAATAATTTTTAAAGGTTTTAGAATCTGATAATACCGGTATTGAATATAATGGGAGACTATTTAATCTCTGAACAAACAAGTACAATTTATGAAGATCATCATTTTGAGTTTCTAATTTATTTTCAACAATTTGTTCCAAATAATAACCATTTTCCTTTAAATAATTAATCATACTTGTCTTATTGTCAGATATCATATCTACTATTATAACTCCTGTGATTGAATCGTTAATTTGAAATTTGCTCTCTTGTTCGCTATAATAGTCATTTTTATTTAAACTGTTCTCACACTTGTTTAAAAATGGGAATATATAGTTAGAAAGTTGCTCTAATATAAATGCCTCTTGTTGATCTTTGAATATTGAAAATAAAACGATTGCTCTTAAGGAAGAATCAAACCAAAATTCATCATTATCATCTATATTTTTGTAATCTACGCTAATCAACCATCTTCTGATATTATTTATAATATCATTCAAAATTTTCATATTTAAATTAAAATATGGTCTTATATCAATTTCTGAATTTTTTATCACCTTATCCGTATTATCTAAAATTCTACTAATTTTATCATCTTTATTTCTGTTTTTAGAGTTGATTTTTTCAAAAACATCTTTTTTACTTTCAATTTCTGTTAATTTTTTGACGTTGAATTCATTTATTATAAATAAGTGTAACATTCTTATATATATCCAGCCTTCATATCTTAAGTATGACTTTAGTGATATTTTAAAGTATATATTAAGGTTTGTTGTGTTTCTAACTAACTCTAGAGTAATTATTTTCATTAAGCTAGTAAATAATTCTGATTTTATTAATTTATTATAATCGCCTATATTTTCTGGACCACTTAAAATAAAGTTAATATAGATGTTTAATAGGTCGTTTATATCCAATGTTCTTTGTTCTAAATTCATATTATTATTTTTTATTTCGTTATTTTTTAATATATTTGAGGACAATGTTGTTAAAAGTGAGGGATCTGAATAGTTCCTATTATCCAGTGAATTTGAAGATGCAGAATTTATTGAAATATTTAAATTATCAATGTTGTTTTGTTGAGACGATTTTCTCCTTATTGTCAAAAGCTGCTTTATCATATTAATGTGATTTTTATCGGATAATTTATTATTAAATGTAATATTTGTATCAGTAGCTCTTCTATTTTTCATTTCTTTTTTACTATTTGTGTGATTTAAATTATTGTCAGTATTATAACCATTATTATTATTATTATTATTATTATTATTATTATTAAAATCATAGCTGATACAATTATTATAAAAATCGTTAAACAAATTGAAAGGTATGTTATTAACAATCCAAACACATCTGTTTATTGTTGAACTAATAAGTAACTCCTTGTTTTTATTTTGTTTTTGAAATTCTATTTCGTCATTATCATTAGAGCTGCTCATTTGTGATTGTATAATTGAGAGTATTTGTGAGCAAGATCTGATTGATATATCTAAAGATAGATTTAAGATGTGTATTTTTTTTTCATCAATGTTATCCACATCACTAACACCAAATAAATGAATTACAACTGAATATATTGCCAATTGTAAATTCATGTATTTAGGATGGAAAGTTCTCCAATATTTACCTAAACTATTTATTGTATCTATATCTGAATTCATTATTTTTTTAATGAGTTCTGTATTAATATTGTCATTATTTTTTGCTTCACACTGTGATGATTCATTATTTATCGTTAATATTAAATTATCTATCCAATCGTTGTTTTCACTTTTTAAATTATCGTGAATTATTCTGTAATTATCTATATTCTTATAATTTAATTTATTCTCTATTATATCGGCAAATATTATTGGGTGAATATCCTTTAGCTTCATTAAACCACACTCACCAATAGAAAACAATAAATATTCTTTAAGTATTCTGGATATATCTATATATGACCATATAAGTAGTTGAGACTTTAGCCAATTAAACAATATATGTGTTTCCACTACAGGATGTAAATTATCATCAAATATTTTATAATTTAAAGAGTCACTATCGATTATTTCCCTTGAAAAATATGAAAATTTTTCATTGAATAACATTATATCTTTAATTATTTTTATATTTATACTAATCACTACTTTTTGTAGTAGAAATTTTATCATTTTTTCTATTCTCTTAAACTTTTGTTTATTAATATCTACACCATGGTTAAATATAATTTCCTTTTTGAATAATGTTAATGAACTTATTGTGAATGATACAATATTTCCCAGGGATTCAGTAACACCATACTTTAAAAAATACCCAAACCATATTATGCCAGATGTAGTGTATATACCTGATGTAGCTTTATATATCTTGTCAGTTATATTTTTAATTTTATTATAGCTATCTTCATCACTGATATTTGATGTTTTATTTAAATTTTCGTTCCCAAATAAAATACAATTATTCTCAAATATATTTTCTGAATATATAACCAATGTTTTGAATATCTCATATATAATATCTCTCCAAAATAATATATTCCTATTTAATTCCAAATAATCTTTCTCATATTTGTTACACTGACTATCGTCATTATAATCGTCTAAACTATTAATGCTATCTAAATTACTATATTCTTCTATTTGTTTTCTTGTAATTTTTTCAAATTCACTTGTATACATTGAACTGCTTGGCCTCTTTATTTTTCTATAATTACTTAATATTTTATTAGATGAAAATTCATATTCTGTATATTTACTCTCAACCTTATAATTACTCTGATCTTTATTACTTTCATCAAATAATTGTTTATCGTAATTATCTAATACAAAAAACAATATATTATACTGAGAAATAGACATTCCATTCATGACAAAAATATTCAAAAGTATATTCAAGGTTATTCTATTATTAAAATTAAAATAATATAATGGAATACCTTCTCTTTTCATATATTGATAATTATCTGAATAATTTTTTAGTTTAAATAAATCATATTCCTTATATATCCAAAAAGGATGATAATACTTTTTTTTTTCCGACTCTATTCTATTTCTTAAGTTTTCTGTTAGGTAACCAAATATTTCAACATCATTTAAATTATGATCCATTTTAAAGCTCGAGTTAACTGACTTACTATGAATCAATATTTTATCCTCAATATCAGGTTCACTATTACCATTTATATTAATACTTAACATTTCTGTTAACAATATAAAGTAATATGAATTAATCTTGTATTCCTTAACATCTTCGCTTATATTTGAATCCTTATTTTTAAGTAATCTTGTTATTATTAAATTAAATATATTATTACTAGAAAAATGTTTGAATAATTCAATCATTTCATTTGTTACACCAATATCGATATTCATTATTATCTTTATAAATTCTACTATATTGTCTATTTTTGTGGTATAAAAAATGTATGTCAATAATGACGCGTTCATTTGAGAAAGAACATTTATTCCTGTATTTCTAATCAACCACTCATAGTTACTATTATTGCTTCCTAATTTTATATTAATTAATTTTAGTATTAACTGAAAACTATCTTCTACAGTAATAACCATGTCGCCATTATTATTATTTTTACTTGCAAGTAGCTCCATCAATATATTATTATTATTATCTGAGAATATGTATTTGAATATTAATGTTAAATTAATTAACTGCGGAATATCACTTATTGAATTTTTATTGTTGTAATTGTCAATTATGCTTGATATTATATTATAAATTAAGTATAGAATATTCATATTTATTGCATTATTCCCATTTAAGTTATTGTTTGATTTAGCTAAAATATTATCAAAGCTTCTACCAATTATTTTTCTACAAATACTTGATAAAAATAGTAACAGTTCTGAGATATTTACTCTAAAATTATATTCTGAATTACAATCACCCATATTTACTTTATCATCATGTATATTTAAATTTTTTATCTTATTAATATTATCAATAATATCATTTTTTATAAGTACATCGTTAACTAGATTATTGGAATAGTTGCTTTTATCATTCATTTCTAAGTGAACTCCTTCTGTCATAGTTATTTGAAGATTAACAGATATTTTTTGGTATAGTGTAAACATATCATATAATTCTTTATTAAAATAATACTTGTAAACAAATTCACCATTCACATATATTGATAAACATGTTTTATATGTTTTGCATTCAATTATTTCTGTATAACAAACTAATTCTACAATATAATCACCAGAATAATAATTTTCCAAACTTTTTTTAATGGTAAGCATTTTTTTACTTAATTTATTATAATAAAAATTAGGATTTGTATATATATATACAATATTATCAAGAAATTCAAGTGTAAATATTGAGTATGGTATTTTAAAATTTAAACCTCCTTTTTTTCTTGTATCAAATTTTGTTATACTATTTTTGTCAATAGGAATATTTTCATTTAATATATCATCATTATGGGTTAATAAAACCTCAATTCTACTTCTCACATTATCCTCCTGTATTACATTGTTGAACATTCTTGAATCTGATATTAGACTAAATTGAATTATATTGCAACCATACATTGGAATACCACCAATATATACATATTTGAATAATGGTATACAATCAAAACGCGTAGAATCTGATTTTTTAAGTAATAAATGTTCTTCATTAATACTTAAATCATTATCTTTCTTCTTGCTATCATTATTGCTCTTATTATTCTCATTCTTTTCTTGTATTGTATATAAATAAAAATAAGACTTTAAAGACAACAATTGAATTTTATTCCATATGTAACCATTTATCTCAACAGTGTATTCTTCTTTAATATAGTCCTTTAGTTTATTCAATTCACTTATTAAAAATAGTAACAATGATACATCACGTGTTTTTATCAACGTTCTTAATGATAAATCAATAATCACATTTATCTGTTTAGTATTAAAATTATCTTTATTTAAATACCTTAACATATTTCTAAAATTGTATTCAAACAATCCATAATTGTCATTCTGTATTCCACAAATATCTCCCTTCAAACTTAAATAATCTATTATATACTCCATTAGTATTTTTAATTCGCAATTATTATCTCCTGTTGAAAATACCTCCTCCTTCAACCTAATTAAATCATTATTTTGTTTATTCTGATCATAAAATAACTTTTTTTCTCTGAAATTAAACAAAGGATGGCTCGTTTTAATTAAATTTACTTCATTTGGAATATCTTTAAGTCTGTCTTTCGACTCTATCAAACTATTTAATGTTTGAGTTATTAACGATTCTCTTAATCCGAGTAATATAAATGGAAAATTAATTATTCTTGAATCTAATATCTTATTTCTTGAAGAAAGATTACTAGAATTATTACTGAAATATTCCTCAACCTCTTCGTAATTATCTGAATTTTCTTGTGATAATACCTCGCTTATTCTTCTTACACTAATTAATTCATTAATATTGTTTGCATTGCTTATTCTTAAATATTGATTCATTTGATCTGATATAACTTTTACTACATCATCTTCTGACCTTACCATTTTCTTAAAATGTTTAATCAGAGTTTCACGTAACAATTCACTACAACAATATTCGTCATTATAAAATGGATCCATTTTGAGTAACTTATTATTGTTTATCATACTTGTCGCATTATTTAAATACTCATTATTACACGAACTTATTTCTCTTTTAATTGAACAATCTAATAGTATACTTACAAACTTTTTCTTGACATCAATATCCTTCAATTTATTGATTTGCTCTATACCATGCAATATATAATTTTCTGACATCCTTAGTGGGGAAACTCCCAGCTCTCTAAGCTCAGATAATATTTTTATCGGAAAATAGTACCTATTAAAAACTATTTGATTTGTTTTTAATCTCATATTTTTGTCTACGCATGAATCAACTATAATATTGTCATTTCTGTTTTCTTGCATTTTTTATATTTGAATTCTGATTTAACTATACTTCTTACCACTAACTATAAATTTCTTTTTATAATTATATTTAAATAGATATCTTAATATTATATATTGATATTATTATTATTGATCAACTTTAAATCTAATATTTGTAATTCAAACTAGTATTTCGTAAATTTTTAGGTATTCATGTAAAAATTCATTAACTTAGTACGTTTAATTATTTTCAAGTGTTGAAAAATATAATAAAAATGATTCTAATTACTGATAAAAAAAAAGTATGATTCAAATAATTAATGTAAATGCTTATTAAGTTAATTTATCCTTTCATATATATATTCAAATAAAAACGCCCTTTATATGTTATATTTAATAATTGCTTGATAACGTTTGCGATTCTTCTATTGTGGTACTTTATATTAAATTCAATAAAAACAAAACAATAATAATAGCCAATAAATATTTTCTTTAAAAAAGATTACAAAATACCAATCTAACCCCTCAATCTATTAATAATATAAACTTCGCAGGAAAAATGCATGCAAAATAACCCGCCTTCAGGTTATTTGATTAAAAAATAGTCCAAAGGCACAATTGTTTTAAGACAAGTATATATATTATTTTTCTTATATTCATTAATTAATAAATACTTCAGTTAAACTTAATTAAATTCTCATTGGATCAATAAATATTAAATATAAATTTTATCACATGAATTACAGATAAAAATTGAAAACGTATAATTAATGACATAATTACAAGTAAAACACTATTTGAAGAAAAGTCAATGTAAAAAAGATTAATAACTATTCCTTTTATATTTCAATATATATATATATATATTTGTTTATTTATTTATTTATTGAAATATTTATATATATTTTAATTAACAAGGAAAAATAACTGTTAAGGGCTAAATTAGAATTTAGAGCAACGCCAAAAAATCTTTAATTCTAAATTTACATATATTTTAATTTATATTTATATAACAAATGTCAATACAGTTAATAGTATAATTATTGAAACTAAAACAACATTAGTTTAGCAAAATACACAAAATTTTATTTGAGGGGGATAATTAGAGTCCTACCCGGTGGCGGTATGTTTGTCTTGTAAAGCCAAACACCTTTATGAATTTTAATATATTCGTTATGTCTATCTGTCTATAATAAATATCAAATTAAATTAAGAGTAATAAAATAAATTTGTGTATATAAATAAATAAAATTAACCATTTTTTATTTTTAAAAGTATTTAAATTTGAATTAATAAGGATTCAGGGCAGTAATAAATATATTTATTGACTAAGTGAAGGATAAATAAATAAAATTAATTGAACATTATCATTATTGGCTCTTATTTTTCTTTTTTTCTTTCAGAAAACTTAGACAATAACTCAAATATATATGTATATATATTTAGAAATTAATTAAATCTTAATTAATTCTAAATAAAGGATAATTATATTATAAATACATATAAAACATACAAGTTTTTTTCTATAAATTATTATTAATCGTAATCATTTTATTATAAAATTGAATTTGACTTGATTTTAATTTATACTTTGTATTTAATTAATAAAATAAATCGAGGTCTATTTAAAAGTATTATTTAAAAATGAAATCGGAGCAAAATTGTGGTACCATCTATAAGGTGGCAGGCCCATTGGTTGTTGCTGAAAACATGAGTGGTACTAAAATGTATGAACTGGTTAGAGTAGGTTTTCAAAAACTAGTTGGAGAAATTATTAGATTAGAAGGTGATACTGCATCTATTCAAGTATATGAAGATACCTTTGGTTTGACTGTAGGTGACCCAGTCATTAAAACAGGTCATCCATTGTCCGTAGAATTAGGACCAGGTATATTAGACAATATATTTGATGGTATTCAAAGACCATTAAGGTTTATAGCCGAATCAACTAAGGATATGTTTATTCCAAGAGGAGTTGATGTAACTTCATTGGACCACAATAAACTGTGGGATTTTAAACCAAATGCAAATTTGCGTGTTGGCGATATAGTTACAGGTGGTGATGTATTTGGTACAGTATATGAAAATTCATTATTTAAAACACACAAAATTATGTTACCTCCGAATGTACAAGGAAGAGTAGTCAGGTTACCAATACAAGGCAATTATACAATTGATGATAACCTCATTGATATTGAATACGATGGTGTGGTTAAAAGTTATCCAATGTATCACACCTGGCCAGTAAGAGTACCAAGACCATGCATTGAAAAATTGCAAGGACATACACCATTGCTAACTGGTCAAAGAGTATTGGATGCTCTTTTCCCATCAGTTCAGGGAGGAACATGTGCTATTCCGGGAGCTTTTGGTTGTGGTAAAACTTGTATCTCTCAAGCTCTCAGTAAATACAGTAACTCCGATGTAATTGTTTATATTGGGTGCGGTGAAAGAGGTAATGAAATGGCCGAAGTACTTACTGAATTCCCTGAATTATTTACCGTAGTTGATGGAAAAAAAGAATCTATTATGCAAAGAACATGTCTAGTTGCAAATACATCTAACATGCCTGTAGCTGCAAGAGAAGCTTCTATTTATACAGGTATTACACTATCTGAGTATTTCCGTGATATGGGTTGCAACGTATCTATGATGGCAGACTCTACATCTCGTTGGGCTGAGGCCTTGAGAGAAATATCAGGCAGACTTGCGGAAATGCCTGCGGACTCTGGCTATCCTGCATACTTGGGAGCTAGACTTGCTTCTTTCTACGAAAGATCTGGCAGAGTTAAATGCCTTGGTTCACCTGATAGAGAAGGAACTATTACAATTGTTGGTGCCGTCTCTCCTCCAGGTGGTGACTTTTCGGACCCCGTAACAACTGCAACTATTGGTATCGTCCAGGTGTTTTGGGGTCTAGATAAAAAACTGGCACAAAGGAAACATTTTCCTTCTGTTAATTGGAATACATCATTTAGTAAATATTCAAGAGTATTGGAACCATATTTTGACTCTGTTGATCCTGAATTTAATAGCTTAAGACAGAAAATGGCAGAAATATTACAAAAAGAAAATGAATTAGCCGACATTCTCCAACTTGTAGGTAAAGATTCTCTTTCTGAAGATCAAAAAATAGTATTGGAAGTTGCAAAAATCATCAGAGAAGACTTTTTACAACAGAATGCTTTTTCTGACTACGACTTCACATGCCCATTGCAGAAAACTCTTGGTATGATGAAGACAATAGGCAACTTATATGATCTCTCTCTAAAAGCCATTAAAGATTCCTCTCAACTACAACAAAAAATAGGCTGGTCTACAATATACAATTCAATGAGAGCAACAATCAACAAAGTTACATCAATGAAATTTCTCGACCCAAGACTTTCAGAACAAGATATAAAAAATCATTTTTCTCAGTTAAATGAAGAAATTGCATCTCAATTTAGAGCAATATCTGATAAATAAGGTTAATATTAACTGTTTAGTGTAAATCACTGGGCAATACTTCATGCATCTCATTTAAACTTGGTACGACAGTATATTTGCTGTAATAAACTCGATGAAATATACACTTATAAAATTAATGAAAAAAATATTAAAAACATAATTTAGTAAATAAAATCAAATTTTGATGTAGTTTTAAAATATACAAACCAAAAATAAAAGCAAAATTTTTACTAACCACACTACCCTAGGTTATATTAACAACTGACTAAAGGTTGTCATTACATAATGTTATTAAATAATAGAATAGAATATTCAATTTCTATTCTATTTTTTAATAAGAAAAATGACTTTTGATTAAGTGAATGAAGTAGATTATTATTTGAGTGTAATTCAATGAATTGTATTAAAAAGAGAATTTAATCTTTTTTAGTACTAGAGAATGAAATTGTACATAAATATAGTTTAAATAAAATAATAGGACATAATAGTAATATCTATTCCTTTAAGTTTAAAACTAATTTGTTCGTAGTTTAAACTACCTTACTTATACCTTTCTTAGTTTCAGCAAAATTTATTCCTGTATATCAATGAAAGTATACATTATAGGTTAGTTAGTATTGAATACAAAATGAAGAAGATATCCTTATTCTTTCTCTATTTTATGTTAAACCAGTTTGCACCAAATTACAAAGAGAAGTTTAAACGGGACACTAGAGAATATAATTAAATAACATCTAATGTTTTTGGCTATTTTTCTCTTAAACATACACCAATTATTTACAATATTTAATTGATTAAAATATTATTTAAAAAAAAAATAACATTAATAACTTATCATTTACGGCAATTTAATTTGCGATATAAAGGAAAACACTTTATTCTTACAGTTTTATCTAAATTTAAATTTAAAAATTCAGTTTTCATTATCTTTATTAGAACCTGAAAACCCCCCACCCCTAGAAGATCTTCTGTTTCTCCTATTCTTATACTTATTATAATTAGTATTGTTATTACCATCTTCTTTAACATTAAAATTGCCACCGTGTCTTCTAGTGTGACTATTGTTGTATTTTTTGTTGTTGCCACCTCCATGTTTGAAATTGTTATTTACTTGTTCGTCATTGTTGTTGCAGTTAACCCTTAATGGAGAGGCTGATGGAGAGGCTGATGGAGAGGCTGATGGAGAGGCTGATGGAGAGGCTGATGGAGAGGCTGATGGAGATGCTGATGGAGAGGCTGAGTTACAATCAGATCGATTATTTGAATACAAATCTGAGTTATTTGATTGTAAACAGTTGTTTCGTTCTATATTCGACTCAAACTCGCATTCATTTACTTCTTCATGTTTACCTTCATCTGAATTTGTGTTAAACACAACAACTCTATGTTTATTTTTGTTCTCACAATCATCTATAATATTAGAATTACTAACAAGTTTATTATTATTATTATTGTTATTATTATTATTATTATTATTGCCACAAGAGTTTGTTTTGTTTTCATTAAATTCAACTACGTTTTCACAACCCCAAACGACATTTTGTATATAACTTGAACCTTTCTCTTCAAAATCTTCAAGTAAATCAGAATTAATAGCCTCATTTAGTTTATCCCAAGAACAAACAGTATTATTCTTGTATTTTTCAGAATAAATAAACCTTTCTAAATCTAAAGCCTCATCAAAGTACGGAAATAAATCTTTATTTTCCATAGGTGTTGCCAAAATTTCACCATTCTTTCTCTCATTCAATACTCTCCATTTTTCAACAACTGAATTAACACTAGAAGGTGAATAACATCTCGCAAATAGAGCAGCATATGGAATCATTTCTGAGTTAATGAGATCATTTATACAAGAATCTTTATCATTCAGGATATTATGGCATATAAAAGCAGTGTTCCATTGTTTTTTAGATACAGCAATGTCAGCTATATATCTAAGTCCTTCTATGTCACCAATACTTGAATATATAAGCAATAATGAATTCAGGTCCTGTACTTTTTTGTAACATGAAATTGCTAGTGAAAACATACCTTTTTCTAACGCAATATCACCTAAAACCTTCCATCTTTTTCTGTTTACCGGTGAAATTCCATCAAAATATGAATTTTCTACATCATCTCCACATGTTGTGCTAGAACCACTTACGGTACTTAAATTGTCACCATTATAAGATAGTTCTTGATCTTTTTTATATATTTCATTTAGAATGGATACACATAATTCAAATTTACCGAGCCCTATTGCAAGATCAAACTTTTGGTCTAAATCTTCTGTTATACATAATGCCCTTTCTTTATAACCTTGTATTTCTAAAAATTTTGCTATTTTTGTGTGTAAGTTTGAAGGTATTTTATTCCAATATACATTTTCCGCTGTTTCAAAATCCTTTCTTATAATACAAGATTGATATTCTATATAATTTATATTTAAATAGTAACTTATGCAGGTAAACTCACGATTCATCAGTAATATTCTCTGTATTTCCTTAACATAACCAAGTATATAGTATAAAGATTTCTCGGGTAAATAGGCTATTGAATCTATAAAACCATTCATCCATATCTGAAGTCTAAGTTGAGAGGTGATGTATATAAAACAAGTAGATATCCATATACCACTTTCTATTTTATCATTTATTTCCGATATGAATTCAAATGCCGTCTCAATTCCTTCATTTAAATTTGTTGAACTCAATGAATTCAAATTATCATCTACCTCATCTTTGTTGTACTTGAGAATGTAGAATATATCCGAACAAGATAAACACAGATAATTACCTAATTCATCCCAGTATACATTACATAATAAAGAAACGTCTATCCTTCTAATAAGTCTACATTCTGACCAGTCATAAAAACAAATGAATTCATTCGACTTTACCCCCAATAATTGACCACCAAATATTTCGTCTACAAAAAAACTAGGGAAAAACGAACAGCATTCTTTAAAATTATGATAAACCACTATTCTCCCACCACTCTCTCTAGTTGAAAAAAATTGCCCATCACTAGACCACACCATTTCAATTGCTTTACCAAAACATTTACTTCTTAATGCTTGAGTCGTGTATATTACAAATTCACCATCGCCACATACAGATATAAATCTCCCATTTGGATGAAACCGTATATCTTGTGGATATATTTCACTACAACCTATCTCTTTAAATGGTAGTGTTATTTTTTCACCATCTTCGTAGCTGAACTCCCATTCACTCATACTATTTGAAGACAACGAATTTTGAGAATTTTTATATAATGCCCTTAAATTAGTCTGATATATTTCTGTACCTTTTGCTATTATTATCTTACCACTATTTAATGTAGATAATGGTTGTTCTGAACCCAACTTTAGTACAACCGTTCCCTCATCATAACCTATTCCCAGTATATTATTCTCATTTACAGCTAAACACCAACTTCTATCTAACATATAATTCAGCGTACATTCTAATCTGTATGTCGTCGAGTGCCATATTTTAATAGTACCATCTTCGCTACAAGAAAGTATTAACGGAAGTTGTGAATGATATAATATAGATCTGACTGCTTTTGTATGACCTGATAATACTTGTATACATTGTTTTGTTTGATAATCCCAAACTCTAACTGTTTTGTCGTCGCTTCCTGTAGCTATATATGGTTTCTCTGCGGAAGGTGAATATGCTAGGCAGTTTATACCACCTTCATGACCTGATAATGTATAATTTGGTGTGTTTACAGTAGAATTTGTAATTGAACAAATATTTGATGGTATTCCCCATATTCTTATTGTTCTATCGAGTGACACAGAGGCAAAAACGTAGTTATCTTTCGGATTCCACTGTATCATCATTATATAATGAGAACTTCCCTGGTAAGTTTGTGCCTTTATCCAATCTCTTTCCCAATCCCATATTTTTATTGTCATATCGTCTGAACATGTTAATAGCAATGGTAATTTACTATGAACAATCATATGTCTTATAAAGTCATTATGAGCCTCAAAACTTGTTACTTTTTTCATAGTATTATAGTTATAAACTCTAACTTGTAAATCGTCACCACATGTTACTATCCATTGTTTTCTACATACAAAAACTGCACATCTTATTGGATACTCAGAAACCTCCAACGATTTTACTAAACTTTGTGTCTCATAATCATAGACTGTTATTGTACCACTGTATAAACCAGATAATATCCAAGGTTCTGTTGAATGAAAATCAATGCTTTTAACCCTCTCACTTGAGGTTTGAAGCTTTTTCTTTATATCTAGTCTTAACGGCATTGTCTGTGTCTATGTATCACTTAAATTGTTATTATTAATAATGTTAACTCCCTTCTGATACTTTTTGTTAAATCTATTGCAATAACACTATTATTATTTAGATATATTTTTGATAAACTAACAAAAATAATCTCAACTTAGACTTTCTAACTAAAAATAATAATTACAATGTCAACTTTATATTCATTACGAATAAAAACGCTTATTATCTAATGAATATATATACTTTAAATGTATATCACACTTGTTAAATATATCTAAATGTGAATATCTTACATACACTTCTCTTAATATATCCTTCAATTCTTCCTTTTAATCTCACCCATATAATTCTCTTATTGTACGCCACTTTAGTGGGGTACAGAAAACTGCAAACCGCCACAACTATACCGCTTTTTCTGCTTATTCTGACCAATACAAAAATCGTTAAAAAATGTGAAGCCTTTTTTCTTTGATTTGAAAATTTATTTATAATTGTTTACTAATTCTATATAGATTGACCAGATTATTTTTTATTTACGTGTTTTTTATCTTTAAGTTTGTCTCACATATATTCAATTTTAATTGCCACACAATTACATTATTAATGTATCCGAGTTAACGGTCGTATGTAATTGATTATACTAGAATATTTTATTCAAAATAGACCATATATATAATATCTAAAAAAATAATTTCTAAAAATATAGGTACTATTAGTAAGTGTTGTGATTAATTAAAATATGTGTAATATATATGTATTCTAAATGAAGTATATTTAAATTTTATTGTTCCTCTTTTGATAAAATTATTATTTTTATTACATATTTATCCATTATTTCTTGTCAGAAAATACAAGGACGCCACTATAATGGCGCGAAAGTAATATTTATTTGTACTAGGTAATAGCTTAAACCCCTCTAAAATTGAAGAGGGGAAAATATTAAAATATTAGAGGGATTAATAAATTTAATCAAGAAAAACTACAAGGATTGAAAAATTTGATAAAAGAATATAATAACAAATAATATTTTGAAATAAGAAAATACTAAGTAAAAAGATAATAATTTATGAATACTCTGCTTATATAATATAACTGGAATCATATTCTTTAGTAATTTTGGAATTTAGAAATATTATTATTTTTTTCCCATTTTTCAATAATTAACAAACCAATATATATATAAATCACATTTATAACATAGATAAAGCAAATATTAATTAAATGCATTGATATTTATGCATTTATCTGTAGGAACAACAATAATTCAAATACTTTAAAATATTAACTTTTACATTATAACACAAAAAAATTGAAAAAAAGGCATCAGTAGGATTTATTTTATTACAACAATACTTTAATCATAAGATTAAGTACTTTCGTATATAATAAACATATATATGTGATTTAGATGTATATTTATATAAGTTTCGACTACTTTTATGGTAATATAGTGCCGAATTCATAATATTAATTTGGGATAATGTGTTTTTGAAACTAGTTACTTTATTCCTTTATTTTAAAAGTAAGTCAAGATACTTATAAAATTTAAAGTTATACATCATAAATAATAATATTAATAGGTAAGAAGTTATTCACATTAATTATGCTCAATATGTCGAACACTAATACTGAGTCAACAGATAAATTTGTAAAGATTAAAATTAAGAAATTAAATGGTGAAACATTTGAAATACCTGAATTAATAAATGTAAATGATACAACTGTGATAGAACTAAAAGAAGTAATAAGTTCTATTTGTGACATACCTTCAAATGAATTTAGATTAGTTTGGAAAGACAAAATACTATTAAATAATGAATCACTAATAAGTAAATACAATTTAGATAGTGAATCAACACTAATATTAGCTCATTTACCACAAAATAGAAATAATACATCACTTAATAATACATTTACAGAGATACAAAACAATCCTTCAAATCCTGATTCAAATATGTTTAATCATTCTGGTGATGATTTCCTTTCATCTGCATTAGCATCACCATTATTCCAGAATATATTTAGTGATCCGGAAATATTTAAGGTTATGCTGGATTCAAATCCTCAAATTAAAAATTTAAGAGAGCAAAATCCTGAACTAAATCACATTTTTAATGATCCACAATTTCTTCAAATGTCACTTGAAGCTCTTAAAAATCCTGAATTAATGAAAGAAATGATGAGGAATTCAGATAGAGCTATGAGTAATATTGAAAGTATTCCTGGAGGATTCAGCGCACTTAAAAGAATGTATCACACAGTTCAAGAACCAATGTGGGATGCGGCTCTTCATAATCCAGCTGAAAATGTTTCAAATAGTTGTAGTTACATAATAGATAAAACATCTGGACCCAATTCTGAAGCTCTTCCAAATCCGTGGGTTACTAAATCTTCAAGCTCTTCATCTTTAAATTTATTTAATTTTGGTTTTGGTAGTGAATTAAATGACTTTATAAATTTTGGAGGAATTGAAACTTCTGGATTACCAAATTTGGGAAGTCTACCTGGATTCGGAAACAGTGGAATATTGACAAATGAATCATCTCGTACTTCATATATAAGTGGAGACAATCATAATAATATCAACAACAACAATAATAATAATGATAATAATATGCAAAATATTGAGTCAATATTCAGAATGTCAAATAACAATGCTTTAAACTTAGAAGAAAATAACTCTGGTGATATATCTAGTGAAGCAAAAAATTCAAATAACATTCAATTTAATAATTTTACAAACTTTATGGATCTTAATTACTTAAATAACAATACTATGCAGACTGTTATTGATGCCATGAGGAATATTGATATAAATGACTCTTCTAATAATAATGGGTATAATGCTAATTCTAATGCTAATAACAATATAAACAATGAAATAATGCAGTATCCTAACATCAACTTTAATAACACATTTGAAACATTGTTTAATATGTTTAATCAAAGTAATTCCGACTTCTATCCATTCAGACAAGAATCACTTTCTAATACAAATATAAATAATGACATTGGAAAAGATATCTACAATAAAGGTAATGAGAATAATAAAGGCAATAATTATGGTATCAATATTGACAAAGATAATAATAACAATAATGTTAATGATAATGATAATGATAATGATAATGATAATAATAATAACAATAATAATAACAATAATAATAATAATAATAATAATAATAATAATAATAATAATAATAATAATAATAATAATAATAATAATAATAATAATAATAATAATAACAATAATAATAATAATAATAATAATAGCGTTGATAAAGGTAGTCCTAATAATTTAAATAAAAGAGAAAGTTATAACTACCAACTTGAAGTCCTTTCGAATATGGGTTTTACAGATACTGAAGCATGTATAAAAGCACTAACTGAATCAGATGGAAGTATCAACAGAGCCATTGACAGACTTTTAGATCCCAAATAACCTTAATATATGTTTATAAATACAGCTATTGTTACAATACTTTCTACTTTTAATTTTTAAAAAAATGAAAGAATTGTTTTTTTCCTTTAATCCTGTCAATATTTTTCATTTACTGTGTGGGGATTTTAACGTGACACTTGTTTTACCGCCGGATGATATAATTTTTGAGTTAGAATCTATTTTTATGAAATTATTAGACTTTGACGAGTGACTTCAAATAAATTTGACAACTAAGGTTGGAGTATTTGACTTTTTTTTATTTGTATTTATTGTATATTTTTGTTTTTAATTACTAAATATATTTTATATGTATGTTTATATATGCATTTTTTTAGACTAAAGAAAAGATTTTTTTGATAATATTATTTTAGTTTCTTTCATAGATGGATACCATTCAAAAAGGGTCATTTTCTACTAATAAAATTAGATACAACATTGAAGTATGTTTTGATCAACCTTATTACTACAGTTCCGAAAAGGTTCGATGTTATATAAAGGTTAATTTTCAAAAGAATAAAGATAATAGTGACATTAATGGAAATAATGAATTAAAAAAAGAAGATATTTTAGATTATATTACAATACAACTTTACGGTTTTGCAACATATTCAAACGAATTATTAGATAACTTAAACATTAATACAAGTTACATTTCAGTAAATCAACTACTTTCCAATATGATTAGCATTGGGAATAGAAATAACAGATCAATAAACAGTAAAAGTAAGACTATATTTACAAGCAATCCATACATACTCGCAAGTAATATTAAATTAGACGGCTTTGAGGGAAATATAGGTTCATTTACCTACACGTGCTACCTACCACCATTTATTCCTCCAACATACATTGGAAGATACATATCATTTAATTATATTGCATTAATCACTATTGGAATTAATAACATTACAAATAATACCAAATTTTATAAAATGACTGTTAAAGAAAAAAACGAAGATGAGTTAAAAACATATTCAAATTTTCCAATCATTCAAAAGAAATTAAAATTTGACATTAAATGTTTAGGTCCTCATCCAAACTCATTAAAGTTACAATTAAATCAATTTCAATATAAAATTCAACATTACTTACCAATAACTGCAATTGATAATAAAAATTATATTGATTATTATTATGAAAACAACAATACCATTGAAAAAATTCCATCTTTAACTGACACGACAATTACTAATTCAAGTTTGAGTGACAATTTAGGCTTTAAAGTATTTAACCCACTTAATAATAATGACATTATTAAAAACGTTTTAAATATATACAATAAAAAAGTCTCTTATTTAAACAAAATAATGAATCAAGGAGAATTGTATACTCACAAATTAAGATTTTTTGAAAAAAACAATGGGAATGACGTTTACAACTACTTAAGTAACAATCCAAAATCCTCTCTTGAATTACTATGGGAAAATGAGATAGTAATAATTAATTATCCCAAAAAAATGATTTTAAATACAAATAATAATAAAACTCACACTGAAAATCTGACAATTAATTATAAAAACAAACTCGTACTAAACTGTAATATAAAAAATCTAAATAATTGGTCAGAAAAACTACCATTAATTCTCCATTTCAACTTTGCAAATTGCATTTGGAAAACTCAAGAAATACACATAATTATAAATAGAATTGAAAATATTGATAAAAATAATGATGACGAAAAAGAAACTAATACAACTGTAATTTATGATTATAAAAGGTGTAATATTTGGGATCTAGAATTTACACATCAAATTCAACCTATATTTTCTAACATTATTCAATCTATAAATACCAATTCCATATCTATATATTATCAACTCTGCATATACTTTTTTATATTTGATTTTAAAGAGGAAAAAAAAAATGTAAAATATTTAGATTTAAATTTATTCCCAAATATAATTAAACTTTCATGGAAATCCGATAAATTATATATTTTACCAAAATGTGATCAAATCAATTACAAATATTTGGATTTATTTGATCCACCAGATTCCATTAATTCAGAAAACTTTAATCATATATATTCTATATTGCCTAATAATCGTATACAAAACTCGAAGTATATAGAGTTTTGAAATTTAAATTATTTTTATATACACACTTTTTTTCCTTCCTTTCGCATTCAGAATTTAAATACTTGCGGTCAAATATTAACTTTTTTTGTTTAAATTATATATATATATATATATATTCAATTAAATAATAGTCTTACACTTGATATAAATGAAATAGATTTTTAATACAAATTATCTTCAATATATATGTTTTTGGTTGTATTAAGCGTTTTTTTTTTGCTTCTAAATTTCTTAAATAAAGACTATTATTAATATTCTTTATAATACGACAAAATAAACATGAATGTTTGGTCTTTGGGTAGATTTTCATCTGCAAGTGGATGTAACATTAGTTCTGGATTAAATCACATTGGCTACTTTGCATATAGCATTAACTTAAAAATTATAATTATTGATTTAAATTCAATAATTGATGGAAATAATGGCAACTTACTTCTTAGATCAAATACTTTTAATAGAATTGTAATTGATTTTCAAGGAATAAATACATCTATAAGATTTTGGAAGGACTATAAGGCAACAAGTGCATATAACAATAATAATAATGATAATATAAGAATAAGTATTTACAATAAAATAAGTATTAAATCTTTATATGTAAATGAAATTACTTGGGGGCCTTTTATAAATTTTAGGTGGTCTGTATTATTTACATTATTAAATAATGGATTAATTTGTGTTTGGTTGATTCCTATTACAGATTCATTTTCACTTTCATCCTATTCTCCAAATCCATCCTTTGATTTACTTGAATTAATTTACAAAGAAATAATTAACAACAATAATATTATTGAATTTGATTTATTAGATATGAAAAAAGTAGATAAAAAAATAATAGATTTTTTCTATTTTGACTTGTTATTAAATACAGAAAATCCAAATATTCAATCTTGTTCATTCTCTACTCAACAAATTTGTTTATATTTAAACAATATGTATTTATATTATATTGCAGCTTTTTGGAATAATTTTATTGTGATTTACAAATTTTTAGTATATACCAATAATGAAAATGGAGATAAAAATTCATTAAATAAAATTCTTAATTTAAAAAATCAAGAATTATTAGATAAGTTTCCTCAAATTCCATACTTTGATTGCAAACCTATTTTTATTACTAGAATTCCTGACATAAGTGATAGTGAAATAATTACATGCTGTTTTATAACTGATACTTGGAAATCAAATATTAATAATTTGTATTTTGAGATTTTTATAGGTACTTCCAATGGAAGAATATTATTAATTCAATTCAATATTAACGAAAAAGAGGAATTAAATTGTATTAATGTAGTTGAATTAAAAAGAATAGTTCCAAAAACACCAATTTCAATATTAAATTGTGTTAAAATTAAAAAAAATAGTGAGAATAAGTACATTTGGTCCGCTTCATACAGTGCAAATATTATATTTGGAGAGATAAATATAGATAATGGTTTAACTAATACTGATATAAAAAATTTTAATAATTCACTAGAACACAAGTTTCCTATAAAAACTATTAAAATTATAAATGATACATTTTTTAACGGAAAATTATATCATATTTCTTTTTTCTCTGTGGATCAAACTGGGGTTGGTATTTTATATTGTTTTGATTTGGACAATAATATGATCATCTCTTTTCAGACATTATCAATGAATAAATTAAGTAATTCTCAAAACATATTTCCTATTTTTGATCAAAACCTTTACTTTTTAAATGATGATCAGTCAAATAATTCCAATAATTTACAATCAAATAAAGTTTCATTCGAAAGCTTACAAAATGTTCCATTAAGTATACAAAACTACAAAAATAATATTGAAGATTATACTTTAGTTTCACTTGCTAATTCAACAATACCTACTCAATTTAATTATATTATAAATGATATTCAGACTTATTCGGTTGCACTATTATACTCACCTAAATCAAATACTATTAGAATTATATTGGTGTTCAATCCATTTTCAATAGTAGACCATATAACAAAAAGAATAAACACTCATTTTTACCAAGTAAATAAACTAATTAGTGATACTATTAATAAAAGACATAATGATTATTATTCATTATTTGATAATTTATCAAAAATTATTTCTTGTTTATTTACACTAAATGATATTAGACTTTTACTTTGTGGGCCACTTTCAATGCATAAAATACCAACTTTAGATGATTCAAATGAAGATAATAATGTCGAAATAAATGAATCAAAGTATTCAGATAATAATAATAATAATAATATTAACATTAATAACCCTTATTCTTTCTTGAATTTTAGTTTTGGAAAATCATTAAAATTAAAGATTGATAATAATAATAACGATAAATTTAAGGATGAAAACAATAACGATTTAATGACTTATTTCACTTATTTATTTTATTATAACATACCCGATGAAGTTATATATAGTGCAATCTCGTATTTAAATATTGATAATGAATTTCAAGAAAACGCTTATGATTATTTAATTAATTCAAAACTTGTATTTTCAAATTTATTATTAATTTATATTTGCTACATTGTTGAATTAGAACCATTCATACCAAAATATATGGAAAGCATTATTGATTTAAAACAAGGTTACATTGAATCAACAATAATTACACTTATTGAATTTTACTACTCTTCTGTAGACTTAATTTCAGACATATCTAACAATAATATTAATGAAAATAAACAAAAAATATTTATATATGAATATAAAATGATTTATTTAATTAGGATGATTAATTCAATTAGATGTTTAATTTTGCTTTTATATTCACGTTCTAACGATAAAATTGATGATACAACAGTGATAAGAGAAGAAAAAATATCAATTTATCTCAAAAAGTTACTGTATTATATAAGCTTTCAAATTAACAAGCTATCTAGATCTGATAAAATGATTGAAAATGATGACAAACATTATATTTGGGATTGCATTAATAATAACGCACCAATTCACATCAATAAGCTTAATTATTTATATTTAAAAAAAATTCAGGAAACAAAATGTTATTTGCTTTCAGACAATGATTACAATTTATTTATTTGCTCTCATATTTTAAACACTGAATTAAAAAATAACCAAGATGAAATAGATATGGATAATTGTATTTATTCATTACCTATATGCCCAATTACATTCCTACCTATTACTACATCCTCTGAATTCAGACATTTATCATGTAGTTCATGTGGAAAAATTACATTTATTCATAAAAACTTAATAGGTGATAATAATATTATTATTGATGATATATCTGAATCATATGACTTGTTCGAAAGATATACTTTAAAAAACGGATATATTTCCTGTCAACTGTGTTTGAACTTCGTAGAACTTTTAGAAATATAATATATATTTATTTATTTTTTTTTTTTTTTTAATTATTTATTTTGTTTTTGTTTTAGACTTTGCTTAATAATTTTTTATTCATGCATTTACATGCATTCAAAATAGATAACATGCTAATATTAAACAATACATGTGGATACACCGGTAAATAAATATTTTATCTTTTTTAAACGAATAATTGATGAATTTATTCTTTTAGGAAGATAAATTAGGCTTACGTATAAAAAGAATTATAATGCGAATAGTAAACGTTATATTGTAAGATAAGGAAAGAAAACTGGATAACCTATTAACTATTAAAAAAAAGTAAAAATTTTAATCAACTTTGACATGAAAACAATAAATATTTTAAATTAACTAATACATCAACGTTTAACACATAATTGCTTAATAATAGCTGAAAAAAGTGATTTAAAGTATAATTGATTTAATGAAATTGACAATACCTTTTTTGCCACGAAATTCATCCTTTGATTTTATAAAGAATAACTACAGAATAATAGAGTATGTTGGTAAAGGCCAATTTGGTAATACATATAAAGTTGAAAATATTATTGATAATAAGATATGGTTAGCAAAATGTATTGATCTCTCACAGATGGATGAAGATGATAAAAAAAGAAGTTTGCAAGAAGCAGAAATAATGAAGAACATAAATAACCCATATGTAATAAAGTGCCATGAATCCTTTATTCACGATGATATTTATCTTGTAATAATAATGGAATATTGCAATAATGGTGATATAGGAAAAGTGATTGAATCATGTATACTTAGAAAAGAATATTTATCAGAAGAAATAATATTGAAATGGTCTTCACAATTGATTGCTGGAATATACTATTTGCATAGTGAATGCAAAATAATACATAGAGATATAAAACCATCAAATATATTCATAAGGGACAATGGAGATGTAGTTATCGGTGATTTTGGAATAAGTAGAATAATGAAAAGTATGTCGGTGTCATTTACATTAACATCGATTGGAACTCCACAGTATATGTCACCAGAAATGTGTGAAAATAAACCTTATACATATAAGAGTGATATATGGTCGTTTGGTTGTGTGTTATATGAATTAACTGCACTCAAACCTCCATTTTCAGGTGATTCATTACTCTCACTTGCATGGAACATATCGTTTCAAGATATTGAACCTTTGCCCAATTGTTTTTCAAAAGAATTATTTAAATTGATTAAAAAATTATTGTCAAGGAATCCTAAAGTAAGACCAAATCCAGATCAAATATTAGATGATTCTCTTTTTCACAAATACAAAAACTCATTGTTATATTTACCGTTGGAAAAAAACAATGAAAAAATTGAAATAAGAAAGGATTATATAAAACAAAAATGTAGTGATACCAAAAATAAAAAAGAATATATTGATCTTATTAAACCTAAAATGATTTTTAATAATAATACAAATTATTATTACCATGATTTTAAGACTATAAATGGGACAATTAGAAAAGTAAAAAAACACTATTACAGTATTAAAATGGACAATCATTCTAGAATGAACGACTTTAAGATAAAAATTGAGGGTTTAACAATCAGTAAAATGAATGAAATTAAAAAAAAAATGAGAAATTTATACAATTCAAAATATGACAAGACTAAGACTTTTTCATATTTGTTATCCTCAAATTTTTTAAAGGAAACACAATTTGATAAATTTAACAATAAATATATAAATAATGATAATAAGATTTTTGATGAAATAAGCAATTTTTATTATCATTACTTTGTAATTATAGTAGCCAGGGTTCAATATAAAATATTTAATTATGTTGAAAAACTAAATAAATTGACAAAAGGGGTTCAAATAAACAAATTATTAGTTCAAAATTTAAAGTGTTGTTATGGTATTGATTTTAAAAAAGAAACAGTTACTATAAACTGGTTTTCAAAATTTGTTGAGGAGTTAAATCTCGATATTTCAGAGACAGAGCAGTTATTGTTTTTGACATACATTGGACATATTATTCGTTCAAATAATATAAGAAATAACAAAAATAAAGCAGTAAATAACACTATCGATAATGAAACAGAATATGAAAACTCATTCTTAAATAGTGATTATTGTGTTAAATGTTTAGAATTATTTGAAAACAATGGAATTACTGGTATTTCAAACATAGTTAACTGTGAAAATATAAATATTGAATCTTTAATATTGTTGAACAACTTAAAGTTACCAAAGATACATGATTTTATTTATAAATTGCTTATATGGAATAAAATTAAAGTAAAAAATACAGAAAATCCAATAATAAAAGAAATATTATCTTTAACAACATCAAAGATTAGTAATAAACAGACTAACTCAATGACTTATAATAACAAATATTTGTATTTATTTATTACAGATTGGATTAAATTCATTTTAAAACCAATAATAACTTTAAATATCACAAATAAATCAAAAATTAACAGTAAAAATATTAAAAATATTACATTGAGGGAGGGACTTTATTTTTTTGACGAAAAAAGTAATGGGATACTGTCAAGACAACACTTTAAAACAGCTTTATATTTACTATTTCCAAAACTAACTACTGTTAAATTGAATTGGTTATTCGCATTAGCACCAAAGGATTATTTTGGAAATGTGGTATACCATAAATTTTTGAATTTTATTGATGATATAACAAATTTGGAATATAAAACTAGTGAAATATTAGTTGAACATAATCTTAATATTGGCAATGAATACGGATTATCAAAATATGGAACATTCAATTTCAAAAAATTGTTCGATAAATATTGTCTTAATAATAATATAAATAGCGAAGAAACTATTCCAGGTACAATGCATTTATATGATGAAGCACTTAACGGCATTTGTATAGGATTTGATGATCCTATACTAAGAATTAAAGAGAGAATCAATTTTAATTTTAATAAAAATGAAAACAGTTTTTTCGATGATGACCTTCAATGTAATATTAAAGATAATATATTTTTATGTGCTACTCAGGATATATTGCTGTTTAATAATAATAAAAATAATAAAAAACCTTATAAATCACAGAAATTACTGCATAAAACAACCTTATTAAATTATAATAATTCTCTTAATATTAATGATAATAAATTTATGAATTTTCAACTAAGCAAGACAATAGAATTGAATAAGAATAAACTAATATCTGAAAACAAAAGCTTTTACAATTTAATGACTAGTCATGAAAAAACTAACACAATGAAAAAGTTATTTGAAATGAATTATTTGGCTTTATCAATTAAAAATATAAAACAATTTTATTTAAAACAAAAAGTTGATTTTTTTAAATTTAATGTAATTTTATCAAAAAGTCACTATCATTTAATATTAATAATAGTCAATCATTTAGAAAAACTGATTAAGTCAATACAGATTGAAAGACTGTATACATGTTGGACAACAGCAAAGGCATCAAAGAATAAAACTATATTTAACAAAATATTGGGAAGATTAAAAGAAATAAGAAATAATTCAAGTGATACATTGATTAAATTAATTTTTTACTTAGATTTATCTGAGAAAGAAAATATAGAAAATCAAGAATTAAGGCATTATTTCAGTCAAATATACAAACTTAAGATTGTACTAATTAAATTAAAAAATAATTTAACACTTCAAAGGGAAGCAATAGATTGCATAATGAAAATAACTGATAGAATGAAAACGACACTAAATATAGAAAATAATGATGAAAATAACATTCATAAAATTAATATCAGTTGTGAAAGTGATTTTAAAAAAATTGGAAATTTTAAAAATATTTTTAAACAATTAATTAATAATAAAACTGAATTTACAATGTCAAATAAAAAATATGACTTTAAATATGATAATTTAATAAAAAATAAAGAATTTAATAATTTAAATTCTCCAAAAATAAATAATAATATTATTAGTGAAATGAATTCATGTGAAAAAGAATTTGATTGGATAGGGATATTTTTAGCGTCATTCGAATTCTTTAGTGAAACTACAATAGATCTGATACAGTACTCAATAAATATTATTTCTATGCTAAACAAAAAAGGAAATGAATTTGAAAAAGACCCATATAAAAATTACTTAATAAAAAAGTATAAAGAATGGTCTTATTTAAAGGAACATGTATCACGAGAGTGCGCTTTTGTTGCATCAATAGAAGTAAATAAAGATTCAAATAGAGACTTAGAAACAATTAGAATATTTTTAGAGCTTTTGGGTGCAAGAAGATATCAACTTACCGTTTCACTTCAGGAACAGAGCAAAATTGAAAAAAAGCTTTTCAGAGAACTGCATGTATTAGAAGAATTACTATGGCATAGTCAAAAACAAAAGCTTTTAAAAGAAAACAAGGTAATTGAAGAATATAAATTTAACAATGAAGACTGGTTATTTATTGGCGAGAAAACATGTATGGAATTACATAATACATGTATCAAATTAATTAATGACATAATTACATTTAACGAACAATAAAAAAAATCACAACTTTCAATTAAAGGTTGTGCCGCCTTTAGTAGTAACGATGAGACGGGATCATAATATATTTTGGTACGTTAATTAAATATTGTTTATTCTTATATATAATAAGAATATTTTGTTGAAATGTCGAAGTTAGTATTAAGTATTTATCAAAGGAACATAAGTATATATAATTGTTTTTTTTAAATATTTACCGCATTAGATAAAGACTTGTAAATAAAGTAAAAATTGAAATTAAAATTGAAGAAGAATTTTCTTGTGCTTTTAATTCAAATAGTTAATACGTTCTGTTCAAAATTTTAAATTCCTAGAGAGGTAGAGAATAATCAATTATTTTAAGAATGTCAGCAGCAGTAATGAAACAGTCGGATAAACAGTTTGGCCAATTCGGCACAGAACAACAGATACAACTACATAAAATAAGAATCACCTTATCAAGCAAAAATTTAAAGTCAATAGAACGTGTATGCACTGATTTAATTCAGAGTGCTAAGCAAAAGGACTTAAAAGTTAAAGGTCCAGTTAGGATGCCTGTTAAGACATTAAGAATAACTACAAGAAAATCTCCATGTGGTGAAGGTTCTAAGACCTGGGACAGATATGAATTACGAATTTACAAGAGAGTAATCGATTTATACTCTTCTAGTGATGTTGTAAGACAAATCACATCTATTAATATTGATCCAGGTGTAGAAGTAGAGGTTACAATATCTGATTTATAAGTGAACTAATTTCCTATTGAAAAAAATACTTCGATTTTAAATATTATACTCATTTGAATGAATTTGTATACCATTTTATCATTCAGAACAAATATTATTTTCAATGCTTTTTTATAGTTTTAATATTATTTTGATGAGAATATAGAAAAAATAGGTATCTAAACAAATATTACTATAGGAAATTTAAAAGCCTTATTATTCTTATTTAAGTCCTAATGGATAATAAGAAATTAAGGTATTCACTTGTAACGAATAAGTGATATTTCTATTCTAGGAAATATAACAACTCTTATTTTTTATATTTGTTCCTATCTGAGTAACTTCTAGTAATATATTTTTTTTTCATAGGATATATTGTGTAATTCAGATTGGTTGGTGTTTTTGGAGGGAAATTTTGCCTTGAATAGAATATAAGTAGACGCAATCACAAAGTAACAAGTTAATGTTAGTGGAAGAATACTATGTGAAATAGCACAAATATGGATAATATAAATCCAACAATATATTTTAGGCCGGTAGATAAATGCAAATTTACTAGTATTACAGCAAAGTCTTTATTTTCAGATGAATACTCTACAAATAAAAGTGAAGAAATTATAACTCAATGTGTATGTTTATTTTAAAAATTATTTTATTCTGAATAAGTTTTAACTATATTTTAGGAAATATATGATGCAATAAAAGATATAATGGACCCAGAGTACCCTTTAACTTTAGAACAATTAGATGTTGTTTCATATGGGAATATAACAATAGATAATGATAATAAAATAATATTTGTGTCATTTAAACCAACAGTTACAAATTGTTCTCAAGCTAGTTTAATAGGTCTTTCTATATTTTTTAAATTGTACTCAATACTAAGAAATGATTTTAAAATAGTAATAAAAGTAGTTAAAGGCACACATGATTTAGAGGATGCAATAAATAAACAACTTAAGGATAAAGAAAGGGTTTTTGCTGCTCTTGAAAATCCACAAATATTCAAAACTATAACTAAAGGACTTTGCAATTCTTATATTTGGGAAGATGATTCCCTACTATATTAAAAATAAATGAATAGTATTTTTAAAATTAAGTACTATATATTGATTTTTTTTAAATATTAATTATGTGCTACTAATTCATTATTGCTATTACTGTTATAAAATACATTTATATCAGAATAATTATTATATAATTAGTTAAATGAATTTGTCTTAATTAAAGAAATATTTATATTTGTATATAATAATATATATAATAGGCCTTAATACTTAACAAACTAATTATTAGTATTTAATCATTCTTCAATTTGGTGCTGTTTTCCGTATTATACTTTTTATTTAATGAAAATCTTAATAAAATAAAGAATATAATAATATTAGGGGTGAATATATAGGCAAATTGGAATATATTTAGTGAATACCAGTAACATAATATTATTGAAAATGATATTATTAATGATATGAATGTAAGTAACTTTAGTATCGAAAAATTGAATTTAAATTTTTCGTTTCTAACAATTTTGTTCCATGTTTGAAATAGTAAAACAATAAAAAATAAAATAATAATTGAAAATAGGTACGGAAATAATGGACCAGGGAGTTTTCTGGGTTCCTTAAATTTGTATATTATTTCATCCTTCGGATAATATTTAGCCATATTTGGGTGTATTTTAAATGGACATAGTTTTTCAAAAACAGTACTTTCATTCTTATTAACAATAATATTAGTTTTAAATTCATATAAGTTATCTGTATTTTCACTTTCGTTAGAAATATTATTTAATAAAAATCTAATGGAAAATTCACTAGATGAACATATCAATTTATCTTTAGTTAAATCAATAAAAAATTTAAATGTATTTTTTTCTTTAATTGCAGATATCAGGTTTATAGTTCTTGTACCGATTGTATCTAAAGGCTCCAAGGCTTTTATTTCTAAAAAAGCAAGATAATTAAACATTGAATAGTAATCAAAGTATTTAATATTAGTTTCCAAAATAATTGCCATTTTATGCGTCTGTATGTTTTCGTTATATTCAATTATCATTTCATTCATACCTTGATTTTTCATTTCAATTCCATTGCTAAGATAAAACTTTTTGTTAGTTAAAATTAAGTTTTTATTTAATTGGATATTGTTATTTACATTTAGTATTGGTATCACAGTTTCTTTAGATATTATAGATTTCGCGGATATTTTTATTTTAAATAAATTAATGATAAGATCATCTGTAATTTGAGTTATTACTTTACTATTTTCTCTATTATTTAATATAAGTTCATACTCGCATGTTTTTGGAATATTTTTTATACTAATATAGCTGGAATAGTTGTTGTTTTGAACAGATAATTCTAATCCATCTATAATTTTTCCATTTGCATCACAAAATGTAAACGAAGATATCTTATTTTTATCGTTTTTTGAGATAAATCCCTGTATTATGTGTAAGCCTGATTCTGTTAATAATTTTCTTGTTATAATGTATTCATTTACAATATCAATACTTTTAATATCATTAATATTTGTCTTTGAAAGACTATTCATCATTTGATGAATGCTCATAGGAACATCAGTAAAAATAGCAGGACGTTTTAAGTAAAAGTAAGCTCTTGTTAATAATGAAAAATACAAAACATATGACTCTAAAGATAATATATTATTTATTTCAAATTTGTTTTCCCATTCTAATATTGATGTTAATATTTTAATGTAGTTTGTACTTTTATTTCCCATTTTATATAGTTGAGATATTGTACCAAACAAATACGATATATCATTGTAATCAAGTAATGTACTTTTCAATTTTTGCAGTTTGCTTATTTCGTCATTTATAATTTCATTGATATCATCTAATATTTCTTCTTTTCCCAACACAGTAGCAATATCAGAAGGCAAATTCGTCAATATTATACTTAAGTAATATAAATCTTTCATTTTTGGTTTGTTTGATTTCATAAAATGTTGTTTCAGTAGTTCTGCAGATGAAATAGAATTTTTAATGTCACAATCTATTAAAGCTGATGCAAATATTGAACAACTCAATTCAGTTAATGGTGTGTCTACCTTTTGTATTTTAAATTTGAATGTGTTGCAAAGAAAGTTAGTATCATTTTTATGTATCTGATTCAATGATAACAATCTAAACAACAGTGAATCACATGATCCAACATTCTCCAAAACGTTTATTTTTACATCATGGATAGTTGAAAGTAACTGTCCCCTAATTAGTAGTGGTATAAAATAAATTAATAGTAAAAATGATTTAATTCCCTTTGATGCCTTCATAATAACGGTTTATTTACTAATTTTAAATCAGACAAGAAAAGTAGTCGGTCACAATTCCATATATAGCCTAATTTTATTGTTTAAGACTATTAACAAACTATATATTCAATATCGATTTAAATAATATTCTTGTATTAACTAAAAATGAACACATTCAGTAAAAGGGCTTTTAAAAAGTGCTCTTAGCGCCTATTGTTATTTTTTACTGCTTACAGTCTGATTATTAAAAGATTGAAGTTAAAAATATTAATAATAATTAATATGTACTAAAAAAATTTATGATTCAGTAAAAAACAATTAAGTAAACTTAATTCCGCATTTGTAAGGCATTAAATCATCCTTTTTTTATAATCAAATTATTGCACATTTTGTGCAATTCATTTAATATTATACTCGGTACTTTTGGGCGGCAACACTATCTGACAAAATATTAATTAGAAAATTTTATTGGAATGAGAGAATAAAGAGGGTGATTAGTTCTACAACATATTTTCCTTGTTGACTTACACATAGACCACACACTTTCCGACTCTGAGATTTTGTTAGAATTATAAAGAGCAACCGCCTTTGTAGCATAGAGATTAGATGCGTTAATGTTATTTATACTATTGTTTGAAATAAATATGTGTGAATCGATCATAAACGAAATATACTTATCTACATCATTCCATCTTCGTAAAATAATGCTCCAAAATGCAATAAGCTTATAACATTTGTAAAATAAATGATTCATAGGATGAGGTTTTATCGAAACATTGGGATCAGTGTTATTAAGATACTTGTCTACAAGTTTTAATAATAATTCAACAGCCGAATAAAGATCATACATTTCATTATTTAGTTTTTCAGCCTCAAGAATAGTATTGTTGAATTCGTTTACTACCTTTGCAACTTCAGATCCAAAAAATGTTTCTTTGCATTTTGTGCATTCGTATGTATTAGTTAATTGAAATATAAGGTATTCATTGTCATCAACTATAGATGACAAGTTGGTTAATTTGTACGACTCATTTAATGATTCTGAGGAGAGAACTAAGATGTTTGTGTTTAATTCATTGTTTTCTCCTCTAATTAAACATAAACTATCATTAAAACATTTTGAACATAAAAAGCCTTCAATAAATTTATCTTTACTAATATTAAATTCGGAAGAACATCTGTTACACTGACACAAAAAATGCTTTGTTTGAAATAAAGTTTTAATTCTGTCTCTTCTTGATTCATATGTTTCAACATAACTTATATTTATTTCCTCATTTTTTTTAATCATTTTATTTGCAATCAAGTCAACAAATAAATTATTTTTATTTTCATTGTCATGATAACTTCCATTCACACCAATAAAGCCGCAGTTTGGATCACAACTGTGATTAAGTAAACTCAAATAAGAAAACAGTCCCCAACCCGTAATGTTTGGACTAAGTAATGAAAATGTAAGTTCTAATGAATTATTTGGAACAAAATTTAATTTTGGATCATATAAACCTTCATTTTTATTCAATAGTGAAAATGTTGGTATACCAAAACTGTTGGTGTCAATGATGCAGATTACTTTGACAAGTAAATTTACGTTTAATTTGTCAGTTAAGTTGTGTTTCTTAATTATTTCATTTATAATTGGAATATTAATTATTCCACTAGATAATTTATTATATATTTCTAAGGTGTCTTTTGAAAACTTAGATAAATTGTCCTCCAACACACATATCTGCTTAAAATTAGGAATTAAATAATTATTATTTAAATTCGTTTTATCGCAAGTACCTGAAGTTAGTTCAATTATTGTTATAATTAAAAATCTCATAAGTAAGAATGCCCTATCATAAGTAACTCCTACATTAACGGCTATTTCATTAATTTCATTTGAATGTAATATGCCACACTCAATTTCATGAATTTTATTTGATTCCTTTAAGCATTTGTTTGAACAGTATCTAACTTTATTACATTTTTCGCATTCTGTGTAGTTGCCTTCTTCACCAAAGTATACAAAGCAATAATCGCACATAAACCTATTGTATTCTCTAAATAATATATAACAATATGGAATTTCTCTAAATATTAATTCTCCTTGTTGTATATCTTCCTTCGCAATTATACACCTTCCTTTTAATTTATCCTCAATTATCTCAAGTTTATCAGGAAGAATCCACATACTTAAAACACTACTTTCTTTGTTTGATTCTTTCAACAACTATTTTACGTGAATAAAAATAATATAAAACGATTTAATACATCGGTATATCTATTTTTTTAAAGTAATAGTTTCGTAGACATAAAAATACAAAACAAATATTAAATGGGTATATATAAATTTTATAGATTAAATGTATAAAACAAGCTATCCTGTTTTAAATGAATTATGAATACTTAATCCTAGTGTAGTTGGAAATCTTTACAACAATGACTGCTCAAGATAAAACTAGTGGATGGCGGGAAGGTTATTCACATTTTAATATCAAAAGTGTGAAGACTTACAGAAGATAGATACAAGTCTGTAAATTATAAAAGAGAGCAACTAGAATTGAAATAAAATAATAAATAAAATTGATGCAATTAATACTTTTTATGGATAAAATAAAAGCAGAACTCAATTTTAAACAAGCAAAAGTTAAAGATTGAAACGTTTATAAATCTATTAATTTATAACTCGTCATGTTTAAGTGACTTTTCAACTAATTCAATCTGCTCCTGAGTTGGAGGTTCATCTGAAAATTGTTCAAACTCAGGAAAAATGGTAACTACCAATTCATTATAGTTTTCTGGATCATTAAAAGATAAGTTCTTAACTTCAATAGATGTTGAGTTAACAATATATTCTTTAATGTTAACGTAACTTATTTCATCAGCATTGAATTTAGAAGGGTTAGAATTATTTTTGTTAAAGAATAATAATGAAGGTATCGAATCTGAATAATATTCATCTTTAGGTAAGTCATTCTCACTTATATCTATAATACCAAATTTAATTTTTGAATTACCTTGTATAACTAATGCATCGTTTAATTTGTTTAATATTTCTTCAGTATCAATACATGGTTGGCAGAAAGGAGTAGTTAGCAATACAATCCAGTCATTAATATTATCGTCCAATACAATACTATTAAAGTTAATTCCTACTATTTTTGTAAACTTGTCATCTTCATTATATAATGGAATAGGCTCAGATCTCAACTTTGGTTCAATTTTACCCGAATCTACATCATTAATAAATTGTTTAATAGTTGAATATTCAATGGGTGTATTAGGTGGCAGAATATACGGTCTTGTTTTAGCTATCGCAACTGTAGGAAGCATTTCAGGTTCAACAAGCAAAACAGTACTTAAGTGCTTTGAGTGTTCTGAAGTATCTAACCAAACAACTCTGTATGTACTTGAAAATTCTTGCGATATTTTTGTAAATATAGAAATGTACGGTTTTATACTTTGATTTCCTTTTCCGTTTTCCATTGGAACTAACAACCATATTAAATCTAAATCAATATCTGAATATTTTGCAAAGTTTTTACTAGATATTTCACCAAATAAAGGAACGTGATTACTTTTTACAAATTCAAATACATCTCCTCTATTTTTCAATGATTTATTAAATATAATCCCATTATTTTCATATTTCCTTAAACACAATAACCAATTATTGTGTTTGTTTTTACTATCATTGTTGCTTGTTAAAACTGAATCAATATCTAAACTTCCATTATAAATACCAACAAAATTATTTTCTGTCAAGTTTGGTATTAATTCCGAAGAAACAAAATAAAATTTACCAGATAACCTATTAAAATCAGCTACATCGTAAAATACATTATATTCAGAACTATTTTTAGTACCATATAAAACATATATTACATCATCATTTTCTAAAAAATTAACTATATTATTTTTTGTTATATTCAATTTATTTTCAATCATTCTAATTGGGTATGATATTTGTTCTTTTGTCCATTCTAATATTTCTAAATCCTCCTTACCACCATAATATTCTTCTGGTACTTTTTTTCTAAAAAATTTTAAAGTTGGAAAATCGTTTATTTGATACTCTTCTAATAACTTCAAATTTCTCTCACCATTTATTTTTCCCAAACTGACATTGATATTCATAAATTCCAAATGTAATTTGTCCAACTTTTCTATTACTGTTGCGCAAGCTGTGCAGTCTTCGGAGTAAAATAACACAATACAGTGATCGTTTTCTCCCAAAAATTTGGAGAAACTATTTTTATCCAACTCTATAACGTTACAGTTAGATGCTACGCACAAAGTAAATAAAATAAGTAAAAGCTTTAAAAATCTCATCTTCTTAGTTTGGTATCAAATTTAGATTTTAGCTCAGTTACACCTTTAAAATAGAACTTTTATATTTGAAAGTGATTTAATTTAATTTACTAAAATTAAATGAAAAAACTAAAGTCTAAATTAACTCAACCGTTGTAGCAATAATAAATTTTAACTCAATTAATTTAAATACTACTTGCTTATTTCCACATTATATCATCCCTCACATAGTTTAATATTATATCAAAAAGATATAATTTGACTTAAATTATAAAAATTAACATATTTAAAATAAGCTAAAATTATTAGTATATACAATGTTTTACTATAGTAAATGAATGGAAAGCAAGTTTCCCGCCGAGACGAGAAAAAATACACACGCATGACAAGTAACGAAGATAGACAATTGATTTAAAAAAAAATTGAGCGAAATTAGAGTAGTCTGAATTAAGTTCGTTAAAATTTCAAAATTTCAACGTCCCGAGAATTGGACTTAATTAGATGTAATTCCCTCAACTGAAGGAATGTACTCCACTTGCCAGTCAACCGATTTCAAGCCTGCTATTAAACAACGAATAGCGAGCGATTTTCTGTTAGGAGACTATAACCATTTCGGCTATTAACCACTAAGTACATACATTCTTTGAAAAAGAACTGTATTAAGGCATCTCAGACCTTCCCATCCGTGTTTATAAAAAAAAGAAACTAACGTTTCTCTCTTGTGTATGCGGAGAATCTCGAGCTTAATCTCGCCCAATTTGTGTATAAAATGATTACTGTACGAATCGTCTCCAATTCATAATAAAGTAATAATAGCTCTATAATAATTTAGAAGAGGAAAGAATGTAATTTTAATTCGATATTCAGGTTTACAACCTAAAATTAATTTAAATATTAAATTATAATTTACAATATATATTCATTCATATAAGAATTTGTATGTGTTTATTTGGTTGGTGAATAACTTTCAAGTTGGAATTTTGAAGAATTATTTCAAAATAAAGACGCTGGCTCATATTTATCACCTGTATTGAAAAATTTAATGGGTAAATTGTAAATCAGATTAAGTGTCAACAAACTTTTTATAAATTACTATATACTATGAATAAAAACAGGACCAAATTTAAAAAATTTTAATCCTATTTTTAAATTGCTTGTAGAACCCTGTGATTGACATGATCCCTATGTATTTAACCATCTTAAGATGAAGAGACATGGCACCCGAGATTCATTTTTTATTCGATGAAGATTGATCCAATATTTCATCCTAATGTCAGTTATTGGTCTTCGGTATCATCGTTAGACGTAAAATAAATTAACATATACTTGAAGTAATGTTAGTGAATTTTATTAGATTAATAGAAAATTAAATAAAAAAATTCCAATATCTTGTTTCTACATATAAAATTATAATAATGATTTGCAATTTATTTTTCAATTAGTAACATAAATCCCATAAATTAAAGCAGTGTTTGTGAATAAAACTTATATTAAAATTTATGATAGATATTTTTGCAAACAAAAATATTAACTTTTAGATTTAACGTTATCTATTTAATACTTGATTTAACAGCGAATTATCAAAAATAAGATTACAATTAATATAATAAATATGTAAAATAAGTCAGAAAATTCAGACATAATATTTTTCCACATAATAATTTCAGTGGATTGACAGATATTTTACACGCGTATTAAATTAATCATCATTCTTTAATTTTACATATTTATTATTGACAGAATAAAGTTTAATCATTTATTAACAATTAATACAAAGCCACTTTAACTTTTTTAAAAATTCAAGTATTTTGTAAATGTAGTTTGTTAGAAATAATGCTCAGGTATTATTCACTTACTTGTAATTTCTAACAAATAAATGAATAACGCTAACTCTTCTTCTACATAAGTAAATTTCAGTGGAAGGAGAATAGAGTCGAAAATCTTCATAGCAGTATTCCATATAAATAATTAATCTAATAAAATTAAATTAACATTCATTAATTAATTTATTTTACATCCAAATATGATTAATTCATAGTATATAGTATTTTACATCAAAAGTCTCAAAATATGCATTGGTTTTTAACTAATTGTATTTGTTGAAAGCTGCATGAGATAAAATTCCAGTTTTCACCATTCAAATATTACAACATACAAATCCAGTGTCATATTTGTGAAGTAAAAACTTACCAATAGTATAAGCTCTGTATATTTATTTAGGCAAGGTACATAAGTTGTTGTAATTGATGAAAAATAACCACTTAGCTAAACCACTTTAGTTATTTCAGTGAGTTAGTGTTACTAAATTTGTCCCTCAGAGTTAAAAAGCTCGATGTTTTTACAGTTTTGTTCATCAAATTTGAATAAATCTGAACAATATATAATACTATCATCATTGGGAAATACTCCACTTTTTTTCATAAATACATAATTTTACTATCAAACCTAAATTTACAAGCTTTTCATTTAAATTTAAATCCTATTTAATAACCAAAGGAACAAGTTTTTGCTAATTTATTTTGATTTTAATATATATATATATATATATATATATATATATACATACATATATATTTATATAAACCAAGATTCATCAGCTCTTATTTTTATTGTTCCCTTTGTTGGTTATACTCTTGACTTATTTAACATTGCTTAGTGTAAATTAATTTATTTTATCGAATAAAGGAAAAATAAAAGGCAAAATACTATTTATAGATTTTAAAGTTACTATTCACTAATTATACCTTTGATTTTATTACAATTTATAACTGAGACGCCTCTTAATAATCTGTCTCATTATGGCGGTAAATTGTATATACTCTAAACTCAAAATACAGCATCAATGTGCAATGAAAAAAACAAATAAATAGTTGTATTTTTGTCATTTAGATAAACATATATGTAACAAATAAATTAATTAATAATTGTTTACTAGTTTATTAAATAGCTTTTCAAGGTGTACAAGACAGCACATGTTGTTATTGCACGATATGTTATCACCATTATTATTTACACCAAACTCAATGCCACAACTAGTTCCACAATCCGTTATTTTTTCCAGTATTAAATTCTCATTTATACACGACTTATCGATATTATCTATACTGTTGTGTGCATTCTCCATTTGATTTTTAATCCCACTTATGTACCTATCAACAGTTGATTTTATACTATTTAATGTTGTGTTTTCAAACTGATATCTGATTAAATAAGGCAATTCAGATGTGTTTTCCAATTCACATTCTATGTCCATTTGAGACTGATACTCATTTAAAGATAATATTCTCAAAAGTAATTTGATATTAATTTCTTTTTCAAAAATATGAAAATTAACATTCATTAATAAATGAATATAAGATAAATCCATAGGATATAGTAACTGGTGTTTTTCTTTAAATGATATCCAGATATCAACCAAACCTGTATTTATTTTTTTTTTATATTGGATATCTCTATTCGATCCACTTTTTAAAATAAAGTCACAAGCATTATTGTTATCATCGTAATTACTCATATTTGTGTATTTACACTCATTACTGATATTCCATTCACTTATAATTAAGTTAAACGTTTCCTGTGGGTCTAGTATATATTTTCCATAGAATAAATCTGACGTGATTATTTCTGCAAGCTTAATATTTGAGATTGAAACAATACAACAGGGATATTTATTTGAGTACGGAGGTATTTCAGTTATAGATCTAGTGCAAATGTCCAAGTTAGACACTGGTGTCTCAGCCTTTGTTATTTTAAACTCATGTTTAGCATTATTTCTTATTAATGAATCACTTTCGCTATTTACATAACTATTCTCGTTTCTAATATTATGTTCGTATATTTTTAACATTTTTTCCACACATTCAGTGTTATCCCCTATTATATAATTTATACCTGATTTTGTTTTTATATTCAAATTGTTATTTTCAATTAACCTCATCTCTATAATGTGATTGAATGGCAGTATAACCCATTCACCCCTTGATATAACTCTATTATTTATGTCTTCATCATTTACTGTTGTTTTAGCAAATGCAGTTGCTGCAATTGGAGCTATAACACATTGTATATTTAAGTTATTTCTATTTATCAAATGAAATACAGCTAATTCATTTTCCATTAATATTATATCACATAAATAATTACCAAAACCAAATCCCGGTATTTTCAGATTACATCTGTAACAACCGTTTAATTCGTATATCTGATTAAAAATTGAATCATTTTCCAAACACTTATTTTCTTTACCAATCCATTCTATTGAATTTTCGAAATTTTCTTCTTTAATTATGCCATTTACTTTTGAATCCTCATTTATTTCATTTTTCTTCAACTTATAGGCTAACTTTTCAAACCAATTCATCTTATTTAACTTTTAAAGTTTATAGAATAAATAAATAAAACTTTAACTGGGTTTTTTTTTTGAAATTATTTTAAGTTTATTTTATACATGCAAATCATTTTTTTTTTGAAATTATATTATTATTTTTTATGTTAAATTAATCACCGGTACAATCAAAAAAATTTGACTTTTTGGGCTTAGTAATATTTTTTATTGTTAATAGTAATAATGCGGAAGAGGGGATACCAATGTAAGAGGGTGAGATGGAAAATGTATATAAAACCCAACGGAAGAAAGATAAAAATAAATTAAAATTCATAAAATAAAATAGAACTTAATTTATAAATAATAAAAACAATATATACATTTAACTATAATATTACCTACTTATATCAGTGGAAATAAAATCATCGATATTCTTTAATTACAACAGTTATATTGCAATAAAAAGAATTTGAAAATAAAGTAAAACAATAATTAAGTTTTCTATTTATTTTTCCTTTAATGTAAATGTAATAAGATACCAGAGATGAAATTATAATGCAATATTAACATATTAGGTTTTAAGTCAATAAAAATTTAATTATATTTGTATCTGTATTTACTTGATGATTAATAATAATATATGTAAATATGTATATTCATATATATTTAATAAATATAATTATTTGGATATACTGGTTAATATATTAAATTATTTAATAAATAAGTACGTATCTATATTTATAAATCCAATTTTCATAGTTATTACGTTAATTATCATTTCAGTTGTTATTTACGATTTGATATACAACTATAGAAAATGTAAATTTGAGGAATACAAGGATATAGATAATAATTTAAACAACAATTATTATAAATATAACTATGATTTAAATACAATACCTATTGACACTAAAACAAATATGTCATTTGGATGTTGTTGGAGATATGATTCTAAAAAAAGGATTCATGGACGAGTATTTATAGATGATAAACACATTGTTTTTTATTCTCCAATATCAATATTATTTGAAGATAAAGAAATAATATCAAAGTATTCTGTTTTTCCAGGTTTAAGACTTTCAAACACGACATTAATTATAATGGAATATACAAAAATATCAAGAATGGTGCGTAGAGGAGGAAGCAAGGTGTTAAGGGGTAGTGTAACTATAGAACTAAATACAAGTATTGAGAATAATAGTCGTCTAGAAATAATGTTTTGCCACTTTCTTCACACTAAATACGTTTATGATCTTTTATCTAAGCTTTGTACATTATTTTGCAGTAGAATATACAATACAATACAAGGCGACAATACGCTAAACAATTATTTAAGTATTAAATCAGATAATGAAAAAGAATTTAGTAATACTAATGCTGAAAAAATTGTTGATGGAAATAACATTGAAATTATTATACCAAACAACATTAATAGTTTTCCACTATATGAATTACAAGACAAAGATATATTAAATAATTGTGAGATTGAGAATTCGAATATAATGGAGTTATTAAATAAAAAGTTAACTCAGGAATTTGAGGAGTATATAAATGAATATGATATAAATCCAATACCAACTTCCTCGCTTCAAAACGTGTTTCCATGTATTATTATGCCAATAGATATTCGTAAAGTATTTAACATTCTTTCCAATACAAGTGATGATAATAAAAAAAATGTATATCTTCAATACTTGGAATTATCAGGTGCTTCAAATATTGAAATTGAACACAAGCCTTTTAAATGTGATTTTATGAAACATATTATTTATAAATATGAGAAATCTCTTAGCATTGGTGGTATTGGTTTGAGTTGGTTATCTTCAAAGGGTTCAATTAGTTTTAAATGCAAGGAAGATCTTAAATTGTATTATTTAGGTGATGATCTTGGTATATTATTATGCATAGATGTCAATTCTACAGGAATCCCAGAGAATGATGCATTCACTGTAAATATAAGACACCGTTTTACTCCTTTTAAAAATTTAAACTATTGTTTTTGCGGAATCAAAAACAAAGATAATTGCAATAAATACAGTGAACCTCAATTAAACAAATGCTATTGTACTTCTAAAAACTATGTTCAATTAGATGTTGAATGTGAAGTTAATTTCATCAGATTTTCACTATTTAAAATACCAGTAATCCAAAATACAATTGATCAAACGAAGAAGAACTTGGATTTCTTAAGGTCTTCGTGGAGAATGCACTTTTAACTAATTTATATTTATTAATATTTTACTTGTTTATCATAAGTAATAATTCTTCCATTATTATTTTGATTTTTGCTTAGTATTTTTCATAAAACTAATTATGTTTTAGCTATAGTTTATTTACATTTTATATAATTAACTCTATTTCAATCATCACTTGTCATCATTCTTTTTAATAATTGTCTCAAATTTAATTTGCTTGATTTTGATTTGCTTTCATACTTATTTTTCTCGAATTCTCTTCTTTCCATTAATTTCTCAATGTTTATATCCATTAACTTTTTCTCTTTTTCCAACACATTCTTCATTTCTAAAAGTATATTCAGATAAACGCATACGTTATTTTCATTATCAACTTCATCTATACTAGTTATTTCCTTTAATTTAGTTTTTTCTTTATTTATTTCATTAAATAATTCTTCAAAAATTTGTGTATATTTGTTATTTAAATCTTCATATTCATTCTGAATATTTATTCTATTTTTTTCAATTCTTATATTAAGCTCTCTCCTTCTTTCTTTAAATTTATCCAATTTAATACTCCACATATTTTCTATATATTTTTTTACTTGTATAAAATAATTTTCTACTTCTTTATTGCATTTAATTAACAATTTTTTATTTAATTCTTCTAATTTATAAATCATATTATCTATATTTTTCTTCTCTTCCAACTTAGTATTTGATATTCTTAACTCACTTGGTAAATTTTCTATTGTTCCATTCGCAGAGTCTAGTTTAGTCATTAAACTGTAATTTGTTAACGTTATGCTATCATCAAATTGATCTGGAGAATAAAGCATTGTGTTGTTATCATCAATAATCAATTTCTCCAGTGAACTTAATGAGTACTTGTTATCATATCCTATTTCTACATTTGTATGTTCTTCTGTATATTCAGATATGTTATCGTCACACATATTTTCAAATTCTGATTCATTTAACTGTTCGTTTTCAACTCTGTCTTTTTCCTTAAATGGTATATTTGATGTTTCTTTTTTATCGTTGCTATTATTCCCTTGTAATTTCATTGTTTCTTTATCTATTTTTGCCATAGATTTCTTTTTCATCCTTTGTTTTCTCTTAGTTTTAAGTATTTCTGGTGTCTTTATGCCGTCACTATTTTCTGTTATAATATTATTTTCACAATTTATTTCATTATACCATTTTTTAAACAGTTTTTCTGATCTTGTATCTGATAAATATTTGCGTTTTTTGTTCTCCAAATCATTAATTTGATTATATTCTTCTAATATTGGATAATTATTATCTGTAACAGCAATTTCCTTTGGAACAATTGTCTCCATTTGTTTTTTTTCTTCAATGTTATTATTTAATATTTTAACATTGTTTTCTCCATTATCTACTTTTGTCGGACACGTTGTTTGATCAATTGTAGTTATAGTTTTTTCCTTATTCGTATTATTTTTGTCCCCAAAATTAATATTATCATCTGTTTTAACGATAGAAGAACTATTTCTCACATTATTTTTTAATTTTATAGGTGTTTGTTCAATATTTTCTTCAAGAAATGCTTTATCTATTGTTTTATTTTTTATTCCCTTCAATTTTGTATTTTTTGAACTATTTATATTAATGCTATTATTAGAATTCATTTCATTGTAATTATTTTTATTGCAGTTTAATGATTCAGTTAATATATTTTTCTCGCATTGATTTTGTTTGAATTTTTTATATTCGTAATTGTATTCATCATCTTTCTTTCTAATTCTTCCCCTTTTCAAACAAGAAACTCTTGAATTTAATCTACTTAAACTATAATCTGGAATTTTTACTTCTTTTTCAATTATTGTTTTGCTGTTTAATCCACATAATGTATTATCTATAGTTTTTATCTCTATTTTATTTGTTTCTCCATTCATTACAGTATCTAATTTTGATTCTTTTTCTTTCAGTTCATACATATCGTTTATTAAATTATCTAATTGTTCTGTTTCATGTATTATCTCATTATTATGAACATTATGACTGTGATTATTTTCATTGATTTCATTATTTTCTCCATTTTCAATATTATTGTTATTATTATTGTTTACCTTGTTATCTTCATTGCTATTATTTATTAATTTATTATTCCCTTTTTTGTTTATTTTTTTTTTAATACGTTTGCCAGGTGACTCTTTGTTTTCCTTTTTAAGTCCATCTTTAACAGTATCATTCACATTAAAAACATTATTTACATTTTGAACACTTAAATCGATATTATTATCAGCTTTCTTATCTTTAATACTCTCTAAATTAGAGGTTTTATATTTTATATAATCACTTTGTGCCTTAGATTTACATTTATTACTGCTGAGATTTTTCTTTTTATTACTTGTAGATCCATTTGTTTTAGCTAATTTTAAATCCTCTTTATGATTCTCATTATTTGATTCATTATTTTTTAAATTAATCTTCTCATCCGTGGAATTTTCAATCAACTCTATAGATTTTGTTTTACTTTTATTTTTTAATTCTTTAATTTCGTCATTCAAATTACTTTTAGAGTTATTTCTCTCCTCCATTTCTTGTGTTAACTTCTTCTGCTCATTTAATAAACCAATTATAATAATATCTGCTTTATTCTTTTGAATTGACTCTTCTATTTTTTTTTTTTTGTCTTTATTTTCCTTATTTTTTGTAATTGATATATTTTTATTTATTTCTCTATTATTCCTTGATTTTATATCATTTTGTCTACATTCCTTTGATGTCACAAAGCTTACTCTTCTAACTTTATTTTCATGTGATGCTTTAAAGTCTTTATTTTCATCTGAATCATCCACACTTTCATTTTGAAAATTCTTTGTTGTTGCTATTGACATTTTAATGTTTTCGAAGTTTATCCCACTTGGTTCAACGCTTTCTATTATATTAAATTGATCATTAATAATATTAGATTGGCTAATTGAAATAGCTCTTGAGTCTGCAATAGATACTTTTCTAGACGGAGTTTCTATTTCTTTCATTCCGTATATTTTTTCAATTCTACTTGCCTTGAATAATCTCATAATATGATTAGCTTGATCTTCATCAAGATACAAATTAATTTTTAATAGCTCATTTTTTTTATTTGTACTTTTCTCAATATTTGATGCAAATAACCCTGTCCAACTTTGTTTAATTTCAAGTAACTCATTAAATACTATATTAATATTTAGTTCATTTTCAATTTCATTGTATAAAACTGATTTTATTGTCCAGTATGGTATTTCTGCCGATGAAATATGTGGTTTTAGTTCCTTTTCAGAATTGAAAGTATTGCTAGTATTTTCATCATTTATTACAGAGTTTTTTAATTTAATATAATCATATTCATCAATATCTGAATTAAATGTTATGCTGAAAGCACAAATATCTATGTCAGTTGTTAATTTTAAATCTAGTATATTCATACTTATTTGAATTCCAGATAAAGACCATATGTTCATTCCATTGCCATTACAGGTTTTATTCCATGGTGTAAGTAATCCTCTAAATGAATAATCAAAATTTTCACCTCTAATATATCTGAGTTGTATCAATCCTTCTGGCCATGATGATCTAAATGAATTAACAAATTCAATATATTCTTTATCTATTGCCTTCTTTTGTGACATTCCTATCCCAAAATCTATTTTTTTTAACATTCTCCATATTAACTCACCCAATATTAGTTGTAATTCAAAATCTGGACAATATAAAAACCTATTCACACATTCAACCAATTTAGTTGAATCTAATTTGATATTATGTTTTTGAATGTTCATTTGTTGAATCATTGTATATGTCTCAGCTGCATACCTACTGGATAAAATATAGCTGTGACCTATGAATAAATATTCAAGTACATCGTTACAATTTGATCTTTTAGGCTCTGTTAATTTGAATAAGTCAAACAAACTAAAAATGTATTTTTTGAGCATTATCTTATCTTTCATGAATATGGGGATATGTTGAATTAAATAATTTTTATCTGTTTCATCAAAACTAAGTTTATTATTTAATAAGTAGTATTCGTCTACCCATGACATGAAAAAACCAACTATATTTCTTAACATTGTAGCAAATTCAAGTTCTACAACCTGATTTTTCTTTGATATTGATATCATACTATAATAAACATTGAGTAAAATTTTGACATTTTTTTCATCTATTTCATTATATTTTAAATTATTATTTTGTATTAAAGTCCATATAAACCTTAAACAACTATTACAACATGACCAATAGTTATCCACAAAAGACTGATTTAATGCTTCAAATATTTTATCAATTAAATTCTTATTTATTTTAATTGGATGATCATCGCCATTTTCTAATATATATAATATTCCATTTTCTATTGTTAAACACAAACTTTTGTTATTTTCTGCCTTTTCCAGTTTTTTTTCAAGTTCTGCTTGCCAAACCATTGATAATTAGAGATATGTATGTATACATATATATATATATATATATATATATATATATACATACATATATATATATGCTTTTTTTAACATAAATATTATTTTAATTTAAATTAAATATAGCTTCATTACCAATAAATCAAGTAATAATTAGGCAGTTTAAAAGGAATTAAAAAAACTAGTGGCTTTAAATAAATAAATGACTACTCTATATGCATGCATGCATAATATATATAGTACCGGTCATCCACATGCATTAAAAAAAAAAAAGCATTGTAGGGAAAAATGTATCGGCACACAAAAAATAAAAGTAAATTTTAAAATTGTTTTTTATTAATTTTTTTCTCTATTTTGCTTTGAATGATGTTTTGAAATTTGAGGGGGTAAATATGCCGACATATTATTTAGTTTTAAGTAATACTAAATATCTAATATACTTCAAATTACAGTTTGTTCTTCTAAAGAAGTTAATTTAGATTTTATATGTTATTAAATAAATTTGATTATTCAATATTTAATTTGTAATATATATATATTTATTTATTTATTAAAGGAAAGTTTTAAAAGAAAAAAAGGCAAGAATAATTTATTTTCAGTTATTTGATATTCAAATTATATTGAAATAATTTTTTTTTATCAAGTTTTAAACTGTTATTACTTTTATTATCTAGTTTTTTCCCTTTTTATTTGACATATGTAATGCTGCATACCCAGTAGGTGGTGCTTCATCAACAGAAATCATTAAATGCTCTGCATCAGATTCTAATAAAATTAATCAGTAATATTATATATTATTAAGTAGAATTGTTAGTTTAAGTTATATTACTTACCTTGAATTGCAAGTTTTTCAGCATCTGTTAATGCAGATCCACCAGAAACATCTAGACTTGAAGAACCTGAAATGAATTAGTTTTTATATAAGCTTTGAAACATAAATTTAAATTACTTACCTTCAACATCCGCAGGAATTTCAATGGTATCTTCCTCACTTTCTACATTGATTTTAGGCGTCATCGCATTTTGAGCAGCTAGTGCCTGTTTTTGTATAATTTGGGATATAGGTTTTCCATTAATTGTGAGAAATGGTTTTCCAAGACTACTGTCCTTGATGACGATATCTATTCCGCTTGGTTTTAAAGAACCAACATTACTACCAGCAAGTAAATCTTGTTCTTTTGAAACAGCAGGAAGTTTACCTGTTTTAATACCCGTTTTTAAACAAAGAACAAGTTCACTAATAGCGTTCATCCATATATTTCTCATGTTTCTACTTTTTGTACATATATTGTGTCCAATACCACTACTACTTCTAATACCAAAACATGTATCTGATAAACTTTCCAATGGAAGTACAATGGACGATGATGATAAATTTACTATAGGTAACTTTCCTCTATATAACTGAAATTGGCCATTGTGAATTATTCCAGAAACTCTCTCTAATGAATCTGGATCTCCTGGAATGAGTTGTCTATCTAAGAGTCCTTTTAAGCCTTCCCCACAATCTCCTTTTTCTTCTTCAGATACATTTAAAAAAGAACTTCTTATTGTTCCTACGAGTGATTTTATTTCATTCTTAGTATAACCTTTGTCATACAATTGATTTAAAACAGATTCTGTGAGGCCAAGGTATGTTTTTGCACATTTTACAATACTCAATGATGCAATAAGTAGAGCAGTAATTGCAATTCTTGCCATTTTTATGCGTAATATAATTGAATTATCTATATTTATATGTTATTTTCTTAGAAATTAATTGCTAATTATATAATTATAATTATTCAATAAAATTCTACTTATTAATTTAAACTATATATTTTAAATTTGATTATTTTTTCAGAATAATTTATTTAATGTTTATATAAATATATTTGTATAAAAGTTGCGTGTATATATATAAATATATATATTTTCATATACATAAATAGCAATACAAATGTATTTATACTGTATTATTAAAGTAAATACATAAAATATGCAATTTTGTATGTTTATTCGTATTTACATATATCTATATATATTAGTGTTCTTTTATTTTTAATTAATTTATATTTCATCTGTCTATACCGGTAACTTGCAAATAATGTGGAAATTGCATGTATGTATGAATTTAAGCATGTATTAAAAAAGAAAAATTTAATAGTTAATTCAAAATTAAACATATACTAAATAATACAATTTTTTTACACAAATACGAGGAAAAAAACCATTAAACGTTACATGCAATAACTATTATATCACATAATTATTTGTAAAAAAGAGTAGATAAGTTGTTTAAAAAAGGAATATAACATATATTGAAGGTATTAATAAAAAAAAATAAAACGAATTAACAAAAATAAATAAACTCATTAAATTAGCATTATTGTAAATAACAACGTTAAAAATAAATGTAAATAAACTTAAATTAAGTATAATGGAAACATATTTAGTGTTTATGTATTTAAATAAATAGTAAAATGAGCAAATCATATAAAAAGCTATTGATTTCAATATTAGTTATATATGAGTTAATGGAAATTAAAATAGGTGTGGTTATATCACAAACAACTAATGCCAGTATAGTAAATTCAAGATCAGTATGCAATGAGCAAGATTTTTATGATTCAGAAACAGACACATGCTTGACAAAAGTAAATGCAATAAGTAGTAAATGTCCAAAAAACTGTCAAAAATTTGGTCACTTATGCAAGTGTATAGATGAATTATCAATGCAATCAATATGCCCAAGTGACTACTATCTCTCAGAAAATAACAAAAAATGTATAAAAGAAGAAAAAGTAGCACCTTTAATAGAATGTGGTAGGGGTTTAAAATGGTCAGAGAATAAAAATGTGTGCGTAGGAGTAAAGTTGCTAACACCTGAATCAAAATGTAGCAAAGAAAATTCAATGTTAATAAACGGAATATGTTTGACATATAATAAAAAGAAAATACAAGATATCTGTGAGGAAGGGTATATAAAAAAAGAGAAAGTAGAGCATAATTTATATAATAATATGAAATTAAGTACAAGAGTCGTCAAGTCAAGTTTTCAGAATTATAAAAATGATGAATTAAAACAATCTGGTTCAAATAATAACGGTGTTGGAAAAACAACTTATTGTATAAAGGAAGTAAAATCACAATATAATTTAGAGTGTTCAAAGGGTTTTATTATGGATAAAGAAAGTTCAACATGTATTGCGCAAATATTTAGTGACCCGAAACCAATATGTTTAAGTGGATTTGAATTTGATTTAAAATCTGAAACATGTATAAATAAAACAGAAGGTGAACCAGTAAAGAGGGTTTGTCCAAAAGATTATGTTTTAGAAGGTTTTCAGTGTATTCAATCATCCTTTTCAAATCCAGAACCTAGATGTAGGGAAGGATTTGTATTCAGTATTGAGGAAGGAACATGCATAAAAATACTGAGAGAACCACCTTCTTATAGATGTCCATCAGATTCATATATATTCGATGGAAAACAGTGTGAATTGATTAGAGTGGAAAAGTCAACTATGTCATGCGGTAATGATACAATTTTAGACGAAAAAATGCAAAAGTGTTATAAGCACAATGTGTTACCAGCTAAAATGATATGCCCATCAGGAAAACAATATGATGAGATTAAGAAAAAATGTTATGAAATACAGGTTAGAGAGTCAATAAAAGTATGTTCCTCTGGGGAGACTTATATTAAAGAAAAAGATGCATGTGTAAAATATGAAGAAAAGAAAGCTGAAAAAGGTTGTCCTTATGGTTTTACATTAAATGAAAGTGATCAAATATGCATACAAGAAAATTTAGAGGAACCGAAGTTATATTGTAAAGAACCATATTCATTAATTGGGGGGGATTGCATGTACAATGCAGAATTAAAACCTGAGTATGTTTGTCCTGATAATTTTGAATATAATGAAAATAGAATGGAATGTATTTTTGAGAGCACTTTGTTGCCTGAATATGGTTGCCCTGATGAATACAATGAATATATAGATAAGTGTATTAAACAAATAGAAAAAAATCCCATTAGTGTTTGCCCTGAAAATTCAAAATTGAATTCTAATTCAAATGAATGTTTCGTGATGAAAAAGCCATACAAGGAGTGTCCAAATGGATTTATACCTACAGACGAATCTATTAAAAAATGTATACAAGTCATAAATACGGATAATATGCAAAAACAAGTCAATTCTATTGCATTTAATAATCAAATTACTTCGCAGTCGGAATACAAAAATAGATATAATTTGGAAGGTACTAATCAGAAAAGAAACAATAACGTCAATAATAACAATGGTGGTAGCAACTATAAGAACAACGAAGATCTAGATTATAATAGTGGATATTTTAATAATTTCAATATTATAAATGGAAATAGAAAGTCACATAATACTCATAATATTAAAACAGCACCTAGACCGAGAAATAACTCAAACGAATAACGTTATTTTGAACATAAGAAATTTAATAATTTAAAGAAGTAAATATTCTGGAAAAAATTAAATAAATAGACATTACTAATAGATGCTAAAGAAAACGTATAATTAATAATCTCACAACCGCTTGAATTTAAATTTAGTCGAAAAAAATAATAATAAATAAATAAAAGTGATTAATCAATGATTATATTGATTTATAAATTAAAATACAAAAAGCATTATTAATGAAAGTCTAAAACAAAAGAGCATTATTTCATTTAATAACCAGTATTTTGTTTTGAAGTGATAAATTTGAAGGTGGGAATTTGATAAAGTATTTAAATTTAGTTTAATAATAGATAAACATTTTTTTTAAATACAGGTATTAATAATGCTCAATAAATTAATTTCAGGAAATAACAGTAATCCTGCAAACAAAACATTATATTGCAAAAATTTGAACGATAAAATAAACAAGAAAGACCTCAAATTGCTCCTTTTTGAACTATTTATACAGCATGGCATCATTGAAAAAATTACAATTAGGGGTGGAAATAAGTATAGAGGTCAGGCTTTCATATTGTTTCAGGATATAAATAGTGCAATAAACGCAAAAAACAGTATTGATGGAAGAAATATCCTCGGTAAACCTATAAATATAGAATTTGCTGCAAACGACTCAATTATCAATCCTAAAATGAATAATGCGAGCATAAATAGCAATTCTAATTTTATTCAAGGACCAAAATTACCTCAAAGTAAAGTTAATGTTTAAATCTATTTTTTAATATTTTTTTTTATTTTTTAAATTGTAATTTAATTTTTAATGTTTAAAAAGAACAAGTTAATAATTAAAATGACATTCAATTTGTTCCTATCACAAATAAAGCAATTATGATGTTTCTTCCTCAATCCTTGGTATCTTGCAACTCTGATTTGGATTATTTTTCAAATCGTTTGTTGATCCAAATCCAGATTTACCTCTTGATGTTTTTTCATCAAGTTCACTTACAACATTTAAAGTTATTTTTTCGCCATTGAAGGCAACCAATTGAAAATATCTTTCCCCTTTTTTTACCTCAAAATCAAAGTTTTTGATATTATCTACTGAAGCCATTAATTCACCTCTATATCCAGCATCAATAAGCCCAACTGAATTGCTAAGTCTAAGAGGAGATTTAGAAATGGACGATCTTGGAAGTAACAAATAACTTAATGGTTTATCACCATCTATTGAATAAGCAGCTGCCTTAAAACCTAGCTTGATAAATGCTGTATCACCTGCTTTTATTGTTTGATCTTCAACTATAAATAAGTCAAGTCCAGAGTCACCATCGTGAAATGTTTTGTGGTCCTTATAAAATTCCTCTGATACAGAATTTAATGGAAGTAAAGACAATCTCATTTTAAATACGAATGTTACTACACTTTCTAATTTGAATGTAAAAACTACGAAATTTTACTTTGCTCACACTTTTTTAGTTATCACAAAATAATAAATATATTAAGAAATTTTAATTTTACTTGAATTACTTTAAGAAAAAATGTACTATGAATACGTGAAATTATATATTATTAATGAGTATTAACTTGCAACCAGGTACCTAGTGTATATATTTTACCCGCTTACCACACAAAGACAATACACAACCGGTACAATAGATTTATAAAATAAAAAGTAAGAATATAAGGTTTCAAATTAGACAACAATTAAGGAATTCATAATATGGAATTTAAAGATGTATTGTCAATAGGATAATAGAGGTCACTCTAAATATAGAAGTTTAGTTACATAATAGAATAATAATATCAAAAAAAAAGAGTTATTAATTGTTTAGTTTTCATCATTTATATTTCTAATTAAAATTCTACATAAACTGTTTTTAGAGTCATTGTTTATTTCTGTACATTGCGATTCAACATATTTAGATACCAACATAAATGGTAAAAAGTCAGGAGGATCCACTTTTTTAATAGAGTCAATATCAAGTGGTAAAGGATTTTCTCCCTTTAGTTTTCTTTGCTCATTTTCAACTCTCCTTCTTTCCACCATCTGTTTAATTAGATATTGTTGTTTATTATAATCCCTGTGACTCTTAAATAATCTTTCTTGTTCTGTTGATAAAGCATCTATAGAATCTGCTAGATTTAATAATGATTTCTCACATATATCAATTGAATTTTTTGAATTTAGTGTTAGTTCAGAATAATCTATCGTTGATTGAAGTACGTCCGATGAAATCCAATCTAGAAGAAAAGCTTCAGATAAGACGGGATATTTTATGTAAATAGGCAATTCAGTTAGTATTTCATCTAAATGAGTGTGCTTCAAAACATGAATGCTGTCTTGATCTTCCTTAAGTTTGTTTACTGAATCAGAGTTTAACGTGTACGCTCTAAAGGCATTTTTTTTACCTTGATATAATAAATCCGGATCTATAGTCAACAATACAGCATTTTTTGTTTCTGAATTGTGATACGACAAAATATTAGAAATTATTGCAACATCTTGAAAGTCATCCAAACGCACTATTTGATACCATCCTAGCACGAAACAATCTGACCTAATTTCATGCATTACATCTAACATGGAGTTTTGATATTTTTCTATCTCGTCCATCACTCTTTCTTCTAAATCAAGTTTTTCAGCTTTGTCTAATTTAGTATTGCTGTAGTTTGTCATTAATAATGGCAGCAAATCTTCTCTTGTTGGAAGTTGAAAACAAGTAGTTATTTCCAATTTACTTACATATTCCATACCTAATAACTGACCAGAAGCATTCATATGTGGATAATTTTCAATGCAGTGCTTAATTATTCTTAACATAACTGATATATCTATTTCAACTGATGTTATTAATGTTTTATTCGATGAATGTTTGTAATTACTGATAACACCAGAGGTTGAGTTAGAATTTGGAAAGGCATAGTTATTCTGATTTTGTGTTGTATTAGTGGTTGAATTAGTTGTCACTCCAGATGAATTCTGATTCACTCCAGTTAGTTGCTGCTGTAAACCAGACTGTGATGTTTTTAAATAAGATTGACCACTCTTCACAGAACTATTATTTAAAAAGGTAGTACCAGATTGAAATGTTTCCTCCTTTTGCTCTTTATCTTCAACTTGACGATTTACTCCCCAACCTACATGAGATTTGCTTGTTTGAGATGTATTCTCCAATGCTTTGGAATTGAGACCTATAAACCCATCTTTACTATTCATTATTCAAAACTCACTTTTATACAAAGACTACTTAAGTTTAACCAATTTTCGATGTATGTAAATAATATTATATTTAAATTAAAAGGATCTTATCGGAAAACCTTCAGCTTTGTATTCTTTTTTATTTAAACTAAACTCGTCATTTTATTATTACATAAATCAAGGCTTTGCCGCCTCTTTTCGAGACGAGTTATTTACCATTTACCGGTATTTAAATACAATTAATAAAGAAAGGTACATTTTTAGATTCAAATAAAAAATGAAAAAAAAATTTCAATTGAGAAGTAAATGGAGATATGAAATACGATATAATAAATATAGGGAGTTATAGTGTTTAAAAATTGTTATGTGCTAGAGTTAGTATATAAAAAGTATCAAATTGCTATCTTCCGTATTCTTAAATAAAACCAAATAGTGAATTAGGAAGATCTAACTTAATGTTTTTGTAAAGATTTTCATTACAGAAATATTTATAATTTGATGGTTTATTATTAGAAACACTTTTCATTATATGACTTTTAGTTGATATTCTTTTTAAATTTAAATGAGAAGAATCTAATTTATTGAAGAAAATTCTTGTTAACTTATAAATGGTAAAATTTTTTATATTTTTGTTTTTTGAATTGTTAAATTGTGTTAAATTAAAAATATCGTATTTAATTGACCACCAACTTTTAAATGCTTTATCATTAATTGAATTAATTTGAATATTGTAACAGCTTGGGTGATATTTAGAAATTAAGTAAATAGAAATTGAAAAACAAATCGAAATATTGTCTATTAAACTTATTGTAATAATATCATCGCTTTCAGAATTTTCAATAATCTTAAGTACTTCTATTACTTTTGTAAATATTGAACTTAAAACAACACTTTTAATATGACAATAATTGCAACATTGTTTTATTTTATGTAACGTTATTTCATCCTTATCAGTTAATTCTTCTCTATTGTCACTGCTTGAAAGCGTAATTAAAAGGTCTGATAATGCTGGACGGGAAAACCATGATAATAAATTATCGTCACTCCAACTGCATCCTATTAATGCTTCAACAACATAATTACATATTTGAAATAAAACATAACTAGAGTTCACGCTATTACCGAATTTTATTATTGTTGAAAAAATAAGTCTAATAGATTGTGGGAAAATGCTGTTCTTCTTGTAAATGATATCACTAAAATCATTATTATCACCTTTTAAATTATTAATAGGTGATTCTAATTGAAAATCTTTTTTATTATCAGAATTGTTACACAACATTATTGTAATATTTTCCGGTTTACATAACTCTATTAATGATTTAAAAAAAAAAACCAATATTTCAAAATCCTCTTGATCCAAACATCCAGAAGATATTGCTTCTTTAACTTCGTGAATATCTGGAATTTTTTTAATTATTTCCAAATATCTTTTTTCGGCATTAATATCATCATCAAAGTCGCCATCTTTGCGTTCATTATCACAATTAATATATAATATATCATTTAAAGAACATTTTGATTTAATATTGTCTATTGTTCTTTCTATTTTACTGATTTTGTTGTTTATTAATGAATGATCAATACCTTTGTTATCTACAAATTTATCATTATTTGAATCAATAAATTCATTAGAATTTGGAATAATAGTGCCTAAAAGAGAAAAAAAATTCACAATAGACTCCTCGTTTTCTTCCATATTTAAATCTATTCCACTTATTCATAACTGTAAAGTGGTTCTTAATTACTATATTATAAAAAAATCATATAGGCGCTAGTTGTTTAATTATTAGATTGTCCATTTTCCAGTATAATAAAGTACCTTAAGAGTTTCCAAAATGTAAGAATGAATAATTTTTGAACTATGTTGGGGGTTCTTCGGATCATGATTTACTATCTTTACTGGCCAACCAAATTTATTATTTATTGTCTTCGTTAATATATATTCTTGCTTTTTTAAGAAAATGCTATTAAAATCATTTACATGAAAATTTTCAATATTTAATATAATAGGGAAAAATAATGCATTCGTTTTACAATTGTTTTCATTACAAATATAATATAAATAATGATTAAGAGTTGAGTCCTTATTTTTAATTTCATTCAAAAAATCAGGTTTAGGAAAAATACCATTATACTTCATATCAAATACATATGGAATGAAAAGATTGTAACCACAAAATATTTTTGATTTTCCTTGTTTTAAAGACTTTTCAATCTCAAAAAAAACAATTTTAGAAATAATTTTACATTTATGCATATAGTTTTCCATAAATCCCTTAAAGTTTTTACAGTCATCACCTTCAGATATTTTAGGCGATAATTCGTCAATAGCATTACCTAACATGATGGTTTCACAAATTGTTTTAGTCTGTATTATATTTGGAATACTCAAATAATAAGAGAGATCAACAGTTACAAATGATTTGTTGGTACTATACATGCCAAAAATAATTGGAATTAAAGTTAACTTTGAAATAAATATTTGTTTCATTATACGGATATCTCTTGCAATGTCAACATTTATATAAAAATGTACTGAACTAATTAATTTATCAATTATAATTTCATCAACACAGTCATTAATATTAATATCTTTAAATGATAAATTAATTATCTTATCTACTATATCATTGTTGTATATTTTACACATAAAAAGTAGCTTCTTTATATTGAATATTGAATTAAAATATTTATCTTTCTTTCCTGGCATCACAATAATAGTTATTTGTTTACTGAATTAAAGATATAAATTGATAAAGTATATAATAAATTTGTTTCCCTGATAATAAGCATTTAATCAGTATTACAAAAGAATGGTGAATGAGGAAATAGTATGGTAATAAGATTTTAAGAAAGATTTCATGTTAATACAAACTATTTAATTATATTAAATATTATATTATTTAACATTGAATTCTATATATACCAATATTTATATATTTTATTTAAAAACGAATATTAGTAAAGCAACAATTTAAAATAAAAAGCTGTTTTATGATTCAAACATAATACAAATCCCCTAAGGTGAATGTTACTAATACAGTCGTTTACTAATATTAACAAGAACGTTTAAAATAAACTTAAATTTTAACTTGGAAAAATTTATCTGGCCTTCAGTACCGAGAATTAAACAAAATGGCGGTGTTGTTCTGGCGCCATGTATTAAAGTAGATTTTCTAGTGTATATAAAGGGAAGAATTCTATTTCAAGAAGTTTTGTTTCCGAATAAGAAAAAAGTAGATGTAAAGATAAATAGGTATTATTAGTAGTTTTTAAAATATTGATCCATTTATGAATATAACAGAAGAAAAAAAATGCTTGAGGAGCGAGATAAATGGTTTGGGCTTGAATAGAGGTGAATTAAATCTAACATTGGATGAGTTGAGATGGATACAGTTGGAAATAGGTCCAGAATATGGGTTTATCATTTCACCATTTAATTCTAGATTTAAAAAGAGCAGAAAAAGTAAGGAAAGAAATGGTAACGAATCTGAAATAGGAGGATTAAGCGGATTAACTACACAGTGTTCCAATAAAAGACAAAGAACAAGTTCTTGTAGTAATAAAGCGCCTGGATCTGGTTTTGAAAGTGGTGTTACTGATGAAAATTCAATTAATACTAATTTTGGAGTAGGTGATGCACAAAATAAAGGTAAATTAACTCGTAAAAGTTTAAATATGAGAAACAACAATGACTTAGTTGAAAACAGCAAGTCGGGTGACTCAGCAAAGAAAAAATTAAACAACATTGATTTAGCTCATTTAAAATTAATAGATTTCAAACAATATTCATTGAATTTACTAGATAAATTAAGTAAAAATGCGAATGCAAGGTGGTTTTTACAACCAGTTGATCCTGAATTAGATGGTGTTCCTGATTACTTTTCAATTATAGAAAATCCGATGGATTTTCAAACAATCAGAGAAAAATTAGTGCAAAATATGTATAAGAATCCATTTGGATGGCAGTTAGACATGAGACTAGTATTTTATAATGCACTTAAATACCACAGAGAAAAAAATACAGTTAGACAAGATACTTTATCATTAGCTATTGAATTTGAAAATAAATGTAAAGAAATTAAAGAAATAAACCCATATTACTATAGTTTACTTATGGAAACTGAAAACAGCAAATTATCTGATGATAATTTTGTTAATGAATTAAAAAATAAATTTTCTTCATTTAATCAAGATGTATTAATTAAAATATATAAACTGATTACTAATAATTATGATAAAAAAAAAATTGAAGATAATACTATTGATATTGATATAGAAATTTCCCCTGAATTAATAGTTGATAAACTAAAGAGTAGATCGGATGTTTTTCAAGAACAAATAGTATTGCTTGCAGATATGATTGTTGATTTGAATAAAAAAAGGGAGTTAATTAACAATAATACTCATATTAATGATAATATTAATGACAGTGAAAATATTAATAAAAGAAATGAAACTATTTTAAGTCTCAGTAAAAATTCTAATGAAAGAGTTCAAGGTAACAATATTAATAAGGTAATGGTAGATAAAAGTAATTTGGACAATGTTAAAATTAGTAAAGAAAATAAAATTAATTATGATTATATCATTCAGGATGATGAAAATATAGCGATGACACCAAGTAGTGATGAATGTAGTGATTTGGATGAAAATATTATTGACAAAAATTATTCAAAAAAAAATGATTATTATAAAAATGAAAATACTTATTTAATTAATGAAAAGGAAGATAGTGGCAGAGAAAGCAATATTAATAATTCTGAATTTAATAGTAGTGAAGACCGTGATGGATTATATTCAAACGGGAGCAGTAAGGAAATCATAAATTCGTCCTTTTCTATTCCTCCACAAGAATCGGCGTGGGGAGAGTGGAAAGCCAAAGTAATTCAAGACAGCACAGTTGCTCAAAGGGAAAATGCTCCAAAAAAATCTAAAAGAGAGAGAGAAGCTGAACAAGCAGATGCAGAAATCTAATTTTGAATAAAATTAATGCGTTTAATGTCATGTTTTGTTAATAATAAATAGTTGTATGTTATTATTCATTACGTGTTGTAGTGTACTATCAATAATAAAGATTTGGTTTTTTAAAAAATTAACAATAATAAAATTTTATTATATATTTGTCAATTTTTCAATTATTTTAGTTTGAAGTAGTACTTTGTAATATATATATATAATTTAGATTATGGGAAGTCATTCTCGTTTATATATTTAACTGTAATTTGTCTTCCTCCAAAATACCTTCCATCAAATATTTTCTTCGCATTTTCTGATTGTGAATTATTTTCATATTGAATCCAAACATTTCCATCTATTTTATTCAAATCTCTTTCCATAAAACAACGTACTATTTTTCCATATTTAGAACACTCTTCCTCAACATCCTTTAAAATTTCATCTAATATTTGCTCTTCTGTGAACTTTTCACCAAATTCTTCTTCATTTTCTAACATTGATTCCTTTAAACTTTCTATAGTAAATAAATTACTCATTAAAAGACAGTTAGTTGATTTATTATCATTACAACTACTATTTTTGTTTAATAGTTTATTTTCACTCGTTTTAAATTCAGGCAGCAAATCAACTATAGCAGATTTGTTTATATCATTAATATCATTTTTATTATTAACATCTACTTTAGCTACATCTTTATTTTTAATATCATTTTTTTTATCAATCTCACTGTAGGGTTTGTTTTTCATTGTTACTTTATTGTTTCTGTCGATGGCATTTTTATTATTTAAGTTGAAACTTTTTGTTGTGTCTTGATTTTCTCCTATCTTTTCTACCATATCCGAATTATTGTACTCAATACAATTTTTAATTATATCCTTGGATAACTTAATGCCAGAGTTTTCACTTGATATCTCAACAGATATTCTCTTACCTGCAATTTCAAAATTGTCAAGTGCCTTCATTGCATCATACCCTTCTATTGCTTTCTCAAATTCGACAAAAGCATATCCAAGATGTTCATCAGAATACATGTCCCTTTTTATATCAATTTTAAGAACTTTTCCAAATGTTGAGAATAAACTTTTCAATTCATCATGATTTATTTTACTTAATATTTCAACAAGACCATTGACCTTAAGAATAAGTGGTGTAGTTTCAGCCTTAATTTCCTCTATTTTCGCTAATTTTGCTGCTCTATTTTTTTCTGCTTGTGAAGCTTGAATGGTAATAGGACTATTCATTATTTTTTGACCACTTAATTTTAGTGCTTTTAATACTGATTCTATATTATAAAATTCAACATAACAAACGCCTTTTGATCTTCCAGACCTATTATCTCTTATTATCCTTATGTCCCTTACACTTCCTGCAAAAGAAGTAAAAAATTCGTAAACATCATATTCCTGAGCATTTAAGTGCAAGTTCAATATTAGTACTGTTAAATCATCTCTATTCGAGTATTCTAAATCCATTTTCACCTTATTAATAATATTATTGTTATTTTTTTCGAAACTTAATGAATAATTTCTCTCTTTTGATCTTCTTTTTCTAATATATTTATATCTTTCTGATGACTTAGTCAATGAGCTTGACCTTGATCTTGATTTGGTTCTAGAATTTGATCTAGAACTAGATCTCCTTCTTTTGTAATAATCATTTTTATTTTCTCTATTAGTCACATTTCTATAATTATAAACTTCGAGATGTTTTCGATCATAGCCATTTATTCTGTTTCCACTATATCTATTTCTATAAAGATCCTCGTTTCTGTTGTTCCAACCACTGCTCCTTTTTTTATGTGTATTTACTTTTTTAGAGTCATTCTTTTCATTTCTGTAACACTCTTTATATTTGTAGTTGTTATCATCTGTATAGTTGTTTTTATTCATTATAAAAAGAATAGAATAACTGTCTTAATAAGATCAATTCAATGCACAAATATCCATATAAATTTCGACTATTTTTATGTTACTTACCTCATTATTTTTCTTTTTATAACTTAATATTGTCCTATTTTCAATAATTAGTTCTGTAAATTAAATAGCAAAAGATAATTTATATTATTAGAATAATATTTCAGTTTAATATGATAATATCATAATTCTAAATTATTTATTAGTTACATAATATATCCTAGAAACATTAAACTTGTAATTTTTATAGATAATTAGCAAAATAATTCACCAAATAAACTGGATTTATTTGGTGAATTATTTTAAATTTAAGTGTTTCTTTTCCAATTAAGTGGGAAAATAACCAATAATAGTAAAAAAGAATACGAATTAGGTATTTTTATAGTCGGTTTATGCGAGATAAAACAGTAGTTATAGTAAGAGTTTGCGCTTACCACACAATATTAAAATTTTTATAATATAAAGTGTTATAAATTTAGTACAGGTTCGTTACTAGTAATTAATATTAATTTAAGAAACTTTATTTTCTTTTCAACTTAATACAAGAAATTCTCAATTCAGTAAAAAATAAAAAATGCAGATTTAACCGCCTATAAAGTTAACAGTTACCGGTATAGATCACTAAATAGAATAATTAAAATACTAAATTAACAAAGAAAAACGATAGGAAGTTAAGGTAAATTTTAAGAAACCTTTGTTTCGTTATCAAGAATAAGAGTAACTGGACCGTCATTAACCAGACTAATATCCATTTGTCTACCAAAAAAACCTGTTTTAATTTTTTCTGATTTATAAGAAGTCTTAAATTTATTTACAACCATATCAAAAATAACAGAAGCATCTTTTCCATTCATGGCATAATGAAAATCAGGTTTTGAGCCACTTTTAATTGTGCCGTATAGGGTAAACTGGGATACAACAAGAATTTCGTATTCTTTGTCTTTAACATTCAATTTCCACGGAATACTACTTTCAGTTTCGTCAGACCAAAGTCTTAGTGATAAGCACTTTCTAACCAGATAGTCAGCATTTTCAATAATGTCATTATTTCTAATCCCAACTAAAAGTAGTAATCCAGGCCCGATTTCTGATACCTGATCGTTTGCTTTTACAGAGGCGCTCTTTACCTTTTGCAAAACTATTCTCATTTTTATTCTATAAATAAAATTTTTAAAATAATATGAATATTGTTAATGATTCACAAACTATATGTTATCTTTAATAAGTATATACTTCCTTCTTTTAATTATTTTTTGAACCGTTTTTTTTTTTAATTAATTTTTAATAAAACATATCAAAATGTCTCAATTATTTATGTTTAAATGTGTAAAAAGACCGGTATTGGTGTATTTTTTTTTCCAAATTTCAACATTCTAGGTATTATTTAAATTTAAAAATTTTAAAAAAACAAAATTTACTGATTTCAGGCTGTATAAATATTGATTAAACCGGAAATTATATTAACGAAATATTTATTCTTTTAAATAATATTTAATTTAATCTGAAATTAGAATTTTGTTTGTTTTTTTAATTATTAAGTTAAATACTAGAAAAAATAGAAGCTATGTTAATTTTTTTCAGTTATTTTTTTTTAAGATTATTATCAGTGCTAAATAATTTTGAAATATCCCCCCATGAAAAGGCCAGTAATAGTATTCCTGTGAATCTAAACTGAGAAAATTTAGAATTTGTATATCTTAATCTTCTCGAAATTCGGATATAATCTTTAATATCAACAACTCCAACGGAATTTCTTTTAACGTTCTCATATAGTTTAAGTCCTGAGTTTTTAATATTATCTGAATATATATCCAAAATGGGCACAATCTGTATTGAAAATAATTCACATATTTTAAAAGCAAAAGTATCCATATTTATTGAATTGTCAGAATTTGAATTTATATAATAATAAGTTTGATCACTAGATAATGTATAGTCAGCAGTTGGAACATCGCATAAACTCTCAGAATCAACCTGGTCTAAAATAAAAACACCAACTTCTGCATACAATATACATTCTAAGTCATTTGCCCTATTCCCAAAATAAATTGACTTAATATAAATGTCCCTTGAATATGAACTATAAAAACATAATTTTGATATAAAGTAATAAAACTTTTCTTTTATTTTTCTATTCTTGTTTCTTTTATATTCTTTTACAGAATGCTTAAATGCTCTATATTTACAGGAAGGTCCAAACAATGAGTTTTCAGATGATTCATATTTTTCATTTTTATTATTGTATTCAAATTCATTAGCAACTAATTCAAATTGACACTTTTTTGAATTCATTAAATCTTCTATTGTGTCACTTATTCTTTTTGACCCCTTTGATACTGATATTATTATGAATTTATTTGCATAGTTTGTCAGCATATCTAGTGTTTCAAAAGCTCCTTCTCTAAATTCCCATCCATCCTTACACATGATTGACGAGTTATCTACAATATGCTTGTTCAATATATTAAGCAAACTCATTTCTTTTTCTATTTTAAAGTTATATATATACTCAAATTCTGATATTGCTAAAAATAATTTTCCTATTGAATTGCTTTCAAATTTTTCAGTTGGTGACACAGGTAACCATTCATTACACCATGCTATTCTATCGCTTACATGATTCATTTGTATTCTTTCAACTTCCTTTTCTATTTCTACCATATCACTTCCTTTTGGCTTATTTTTATAGTAGTTTTTGCATGATTGAAGTATGACGCTTACAAAGGTATCATATTTAGTGATTGTTTCATCATAATTAGAACCCAAAACCCCTATACAGAGAGTTGGTTTTCTTACCATATTTTTTTAGTTGATAATAAATAATTTGTTGTTTAAAATTCGATAATAATTTATATTTTTAATTCAATCTTTTTTATTTCAATTTTATGGTAGCTATTTTTATCTAAATATTATATTATCTTAACTGTATTATTTATGATAGATCCCACAATTACTTAAACGTACATTCATTTATATTGGTAATGGTAGAATTTTATATAAATAAAAGTTGTTTATCATTTAGTATATCTTTTTTTACTAAATTATCACCTTTTATAATTAAATTAAACCTTATTATGTTATATCTTGTCAACTAATTGATTCAGTTATTTAATATTATTTACAAACAATAAGTCAGTTAACAATAAAACCCATAAAACATAATGCAAACAATTAATAGAAATGAGTGAATTCAAATAATTGTAACATTAATCTCTTAATTTATTTATCCGAGATCAAAAATATATGTAATTTGTTTGGCGCCCAGATTTTTGTACATGCAATGATAATTAGATTGAACAAATTAAGGAGACAAATTTTTAATCAATAAAAAAGTATTTGGGAATAACTAAAAATAAGTTTAATTAACACAATATAAATATTGTTTTGAAGAAAAAAATATATTTAATTAATATTTTCATAACTTTTTTAAAAATTTACTTACAATGTACTAGAGTATTGTATTATAATTATAATAATAGTAATTATTATTATTTTTACCTATCTTTAATTATTTTTCTAGCAATCAATAAATAAAATTCACTATTATCACAAAGTTCATTAAAAAATGAATCAGCTAATTTCTGATCTTTATGATAAAGTGGATTATGAGTATATTCAATGGGAGGATTCCTTTCCTCACAATAAAATCCTTGTTTTTCTAAATATTCTTTAAAATTAGAAGAACATAATCTGTCTTGTCTATAAACATAATAAAATGTACCATTTTCATTTAAAAGTTGAAATATTGTTTGTGATAGTTTAATTTCCATACCATAATTATAAATTAAGTCTGAGCCAATAATAACATCAAAAACAGGAGGCGACGTGGCAGTGTTTATATTTTCCCCTGAATCAAATTCTTCAACAAGTTTGAACCATGAACTTTTATCAAACCAATTTAAATACTTTGTTTTTATTATATTTTCAGAATGAATTAGTAATTCAGAATTTAATTTTATATTTATGTCAGCATTACTTAATGCAACTTCAGAAACATCTGTAAGTAATATTTGAGATGGATATAAATTGTTAAACAATTTTGTATATATAGTTAAAACTATTCCCATGAGACCACATCCACATCCTAACTCTAATATTCTCTTTCCACAAAATTCATCGTTTTTCTTAGATAATTCTTTCATCCAATATGAAGCTACTATTGAACTTGACCATAAATGTACCCCTGTTGTATCATCCTCTGGGTTATCATTAAAAACATCCTTTACACCCATTAGCGCAAGTTCTCTACACCTAATTATTGGTTCTTTGTTTAATTTAGGCTCATTTAAAAAAACTAACTCATGAATTATATCTTTCGATATTTTAATGCCATTATTAACATTTTTAGGTAAAATCAAATTACCACAAATATTTGTTTCACCTTCAATTACTTCTGTATTAGTATCTTCAAATTTAACTAAATCGCGATTTTCAGTTTCAAGTTTTTCTGCAGATGAATGTTCAAGTACAATTTTTAACAAATCTTCATCATTAATATTAAAGACTTCAGTAAGTACACTCTTATTCATATAATTTTTTAAAAGTACATCTGCACCTCCTTCAGAAGGTAATCTTGGATCATTTAAAAGTTCTATTATTACTTCTTTTTTCTTATTTGTTACTGCCCAATGTAGTGGTGAATTACCATTGTTATTTTGTATATTTATAGATGCATTCCTCTTTAAAAGCTCTAAAACTATATCTACATGTCCATTTGCACAAGATTTATGTAATGCAGTATTCCCATGTTTGTCCTTATAATCAACGTCTACTTTATAATTATCTAGTATTTTTACTAAATCTTCTAATTCACCATACCTTGCGCATTCCAACATTTCATTTGATATTTCATTAATTGAAAGAGAATTCATTTTAATATATTGTGAATTCGTTTAGTTTACATATTTTTATTGTATTTTAATGCTTTTTTATTTTTGAATTAACTAAGCTGTTATTTTAAACACTCCTATTAAATTTTTGACATTACTTTTGTCTTTAATTGAAAAATAAGAATTTTTTTAATTGAACCGCTTCTTCCTTTTAGCTACCTTAAGTAACGATTTTTTTTTAAATGCTAAAAAAGATGGCAGTAAGATATTATGTAAATTTATTAGATTACTTAAATAGTTGATCAAAATAAAATTAAAAAGGAAAAAATACCGCCAATAAAATATTTGTTTACATTTGAAATAATTTGCATTGAAATTTTTGTAGGAACAAATATTAATATATAGGTAATAAATACAACAATCAACGAAAATAAGTATAGTAAATACTTGAAGGGTTTAATTAAATAAAAAAAGTAAATTTAAGGAAAAAAAGTATCTAGAAATAATTTACAACTAAAAAAAATGCTTTACAATCTTTCAAGCCCACTTTTCAGACAATTTTTGAGTACTTCAAAGTAAGTTTTATTTAACACGGAAACAAAAGTTTAATTTTTATTTTTTAATCTCTAGAAAAACAAACAAACAAATCCAAATGAGTGGTGTAGCAGGAAGTTCCAAGGCCGTTTCAGACAGATCACAAGTTTTTCCATCTAGTACCGGAATTTAAATGGTAATAAATAAATTAAGTAACACTTAAACATAAATACATATATATATTCAATTTACTTTAATTGATTTATTTTTATAAATTAAATTGATTAGTTTAAAACATTAAATTAATCTCTAGTAGTGTAGTGAATACATCATTGTTTTACTTTACAATACATTTAGTGGATCTTCATTATCTTCAGATTCATATATCTGTTGTTTATGTGAAATGTAATTTAATAGATTGCTGATACCTTCTTTTTTAGGCGTACTATTACCACTGTTATTTTGTTTTGTATTTGATTGATCTGAAAATTGCTTTGAAAAGCCAAACCATAAAGGTTTTTTTACAATATTTTTTAAATAAGAGTCTTTATTTATCGAATTATTTGTTTTGTATATTGTGTTAGTTCGAGTATTTGCCGTTTCCATTATTGATTTATTTTTTGACATATCGTTGTAACTACTACCTTTAGTAACATTGTTGGTACAATTTTTAAGTTGTGTTCTATTAAGTTGTTTCTTTGTCAGTTTATTCAAATTAAACAATTTAGCAGATTTAGAAGATGCCATTTCTTTTATTTTTGAAGAAATAGCAGTTAAAGCATTATTTTTAGTATGTGAAGACAAATGTAATTTCTCAATAAACTCTTGATTTAAAGCATTATCTATATAATAGTTGTCATAGTCATCACTTTGTTCATCAGAGTCTTGAAATTCAGATAGTGAAAATCTATCACTTCCATAGTTTTGCTTATTATATATAGAACTATATTGGCAATTAGAATCTTTATATACACCTTCATCTATTATTTTTTTAAACTCGTCTATATTGTAATTATAATCATTGCTGTTTATATAATTAGACAGGCCGCTACTTAGATTAGCATGTCTGTTATTAAGTAAATGCTCATTGCTAGTTTTAATTGAGTTGGACAATTCTTCAACCTCATTGTCATTTATATTATTAAATGAGTATATAAATTCATTTAAAAAGTTATCATCAAAAAAATTATTATTTTTTGTGAATTTGAAAAGATTTAATAAAGTCAAATCATTCATTTCATTAATGTACAATGTAACCTCATTCCAATTTATACAGTGAGGCCTGTAACCATATTTACATATTAGTTTTATTGTAAAATCATCAAAAACACCTATTAAATTTTTTATTGTGTTTTCCTGTATTAACATTTTTTCTTTTTTATTATTAAATGAAATTTTTCTCATAACAAACTTATTTGAATTACTCATACTACTCATTTTAGCCAAAGTAATATTTTTATTATTGTTATAACCATCAAAATTATTATTTATATTACAATTAAAATATTTATAATTATGAAAATGATTTATATTATAACCATAGTCACTATTACTATTATTTACATTATTTTTTGTGTATTTAGATCCGTGTATCCACTCATGTGCACCGGATATTAAGGCTTTTATAATTCTATTTGTTGAAAATGGATAATCCATAATATAACATAATGAAAAGTAAAACGATATTCCGAGTCTTAATAAAACTAATTCAACACCCTGCATATTTGCAGGTCTTTTTTTTAAGGAACCAAAACAAGCTAATACATTTAACAAATTAAACAATGCTTCTGTTTTACATCCAGACGGTGTTAAAAAAGAAAACTTTTTATTCTTCAAAAACTCTTCAAACCATTCTTCCTCGTGGTCTTTTAATTTGTGTACGTGGCAAACAGTTAACAACAAAACCGAATAAAGTGTAGGGATACAAAGACTGTATTTTGCATCTTCAACCATTCCATCTGGTTTTGTCACAAATTCATGAAATAATTCATTTATTACAATTTCTATAAGAGTTCTCTTACATACTGGAAAAGCTGAGCAAATTGAATGTAATACAGATGGTCTTATTTCAGTGGATAATCTAATAATATGGTTTTCAATTAAATTATTTCTATTCAAAAAATAAATATCCTTGTTTAACATTATATCATCTTTTTTTAAATTTAATTCTAAATTTAGTGTCAATTCATTCATTTTATATTATTATATTATACTTGTTTAATATAAAGATATATATTAATATGAACACCCAAAAATTTTCATTAATAATTGAAGTATTACTCAAATTTCATTAAAATAATAACTACAGCTTTAAGAAATAAATAAAAATATTATATTAAAATAATACACCAATTAAATGCTATAGATAAAAGGTGACGTTCATATATTTTGAAAATTATTAATTTCATTTATTTTCTAACTTATGTTGGTACAATTCAAATAAATATTACTTTTAAAAGAAGAAAACACCACTAATTTCGTATTTTATTTGTATATTTTAATAGGTACTGTTTTTTTAATGAATATTTAAAGAAATAAATGAAAGTAGTTTAAAAATGAGAAATATATTTAAACAGAATTATAAGGGACAATTTCCCAATATTAAACTATATCATTTATTTCACCACAGTTTCTTAGTTATTCTTGTATTTGTCAATATAAGAAACTATTGTCTTTATTATCATTTTAATAATAAATAATTGATTTATTAATATATTACTCTATAAAAAATTTATAATAGCACTAAATAATCCCAATGTTTTGTTATATCAGACTATTAATATATAGAGATAAAAATAATATTTATACTAAATTATTTATCAATTCTATACTATTTTACTTGTTTTTTATTTACTCGGTACGTCATTCAAATTGAGTTATTAATTATATTTCATATCAATTTAATAAATTGAGAGATAGGTGGATTATGTATTTGATAAATATATAAACATTACAAAAAATGTAATACTACTCTCACGATATATTTATATTTTGTTTATTCATTCATTATAATTATTTAAAATCGGCGCAATTAAATTTAACAAAATATTATTTATGATCGTGTTTTTGTTTAAATATATTTATTTATACTGTTAATTTTAATTACAAATTAAGAAAAAACCAAATATTAATAATACTAATTGTTTGAATAAGATCAATATATTTTGCTATTCAAGGATATCTTTAAATTCAAGTAAATAAAACAACAGTAAATCCACACAAAAGCAAAATTGATACAAGTATAGATAAAGTAATAAAAGTTCAAAAATAGTGTAAAATTCTCAGATTTAACATTTATTAACTAACAATACAATTAATTTCTATTTTTCATATTTATATTTTAAAACTAATGAGTTTGTTTAATATAACAATTTAAATATGTATGCTGATAATATAATTATGTTGATAACTACTGGTTGTTATAATTCCTACCATCCATTTTGTTTTATCTTTTTTATTAATTAAATTTAATGTCTAATCATCATCATTATCAATCCCATTATTGTCCTCGTCAAATGGAATGTTCATAGAGTCAACACGACCCATTCCTTCGTCTTCATCGTCATCAGAATATTCAGAATCATCCTCATCTGACTCTGAATCATCTTCATCGGAGTCATAATCTGAATTGTGAAGGTCATTTTTATCATCTTCTCCACCAACAACCTCAATTTCACCTTGCTTTTTAAAATCACCTCCTTTATATTGTGTAATAACATTTTTTATAGTCTCCATTGCTTTTTCAATAGCTTCTATTCCTTCAGCCTTTCCATATGATACAGCAGTAATTAAATACTGAGGTGGAGCTATGAATTTAACCTGTATTTCAACACCATCCTTAGTTACAGTTTCTTGTCCTGCGATGATAGCATGCCTAACTGCATCTATACCGTCATATCCACAACAACAAACATGTATCCTTGCTCTTAATTTAAGTTGCTGTGGTGATAATCTAAATTTAATATCTTGAATAAGAGCATCTTTTAAATTTTCTGGTAAGTCAAATTCTCCAAGTACTGCTTCTGGATTAACTGCTGCTTCTTTAAGAGCATCCAATGCATGACCATACTTTTTATGTAACGGCCAAATCAACTTTTCACTAAGTTCTTCAACAGACACCCCCTCTTTTTGAGCAATATGTCTAACTGTTTGATACACTCTTTTCATTTTAGAATATTTTTCTTCGCACTTTTCTACATCCTCCGGATTTACACGTCTTTTTGAAAGATCAATATAACCTTTATTCTTGTCCACTCTTAAAACAACAACTACCTCCAATCTTCCAACTCTAGTAAGCTTATTTACACTACGAATACGTCTTTTAGATAATTCAGACATTAGTATCATACCCTCTATATTATTATACTCCAATAAACTCACAAAAGCACCCACTTCTGTAATTCTCTTTACTCTCGTCATAACAAACTCTTCTGGCTCTGGAAATTTATTCTCGTAAAATCTGCAGTCTATAACATCTTGTTTCTCTTCCATCTTTGTTTTATTTGCTACAGAAAAGGAAATACTAGCTATTTATATGTAAATATGTACTAATGTATAGTTTTTCAGGAAATTATTATATACTTATCTATATTTTATAATATCAACAATAATTATGTGCTTTTACAAATAAGTTTTACAATTACTCCTTGTTATATTTTATTCAAAATATTATACAACTTTGATGGCACGCCTTCTTTTTACGTTATTCTACCAATACAAAAATTCTGTCTTTGGCGCCAGTTTTGCTGGTTTTATCAAAGGCAATTTGCTAAATTTAATTTCACATGTAAAGTATAATGAACATGCAACAAAAAACTAGAAAAATGAATTATATTATATTGAGATATAGAAACAAACACTTTATAACTGTAATACTTTAATCTTATAAATATGTATAATATATAAACAAGCTTATTAATTTACAAATGAAATATAAAAAAAAAACGTAATTTTATTAATATTTTAATTTACATTTAATAAATTAAATCGTGAATTTTGTTTCAATAATGTTTTTTTATTCTTCATCATATTCATTGTCTTCATCTTCGTCTTCATCGCTTTCTTCGGAAGAAGAATGCGAATCCTCATTTTCAAAGTCTTCATCCTCGTCGTCGTCGCTTGGAAGATCCTGATCCAATATACTTTTGGATTCAGAATCTTTTTTTTCTAAATCTTGTTTATCACTTCGTCTAGAAGTGGCTCTTCTGGAGGAAGAATCGATATTTTCTTGTAGATTTTTAATCCTAATATTTTTTTCTTGCAAAAAGTTAATTAATGGGTTGTACTCAGCCTTATCAATACTAGTAAAGCTATATTCACCACCACCTTTAATTGATATTGTGAGCTCAAAAAATCTGGTTTGATTCCCACCCATTCTGGAGAATTCAATATTTAAAACATCGTCATAACGAATCATAATAACAGGTTTTGTAATATATATAAAACTACGATTAAGTGGATATAATAGGCCATCCTGAGCTTTATATGAACATCTAATACAATGATATTGATAAGCTGAACGAAAATCACCTGGAACAATTATTGAATGGCCTGTTAATGATTTAAGTATTCTAGTAATAATATCCCAAAATTTTCCTGTCATTACGGAAGATAATCCACTGAATCTTTCCAACTCTCTTTCTGATAAATTTAAAGGTATTTCAATATCATCATCTTGTTGAGTGTCGAATTGCATTACAACAAATGGATATTTTGTATTTCCCTGTCTCATTGGTGTTTCCAATGCAACAACTAAATTAACAAGTGAACTACCTGGACGCGGTAATAAAAATAATCTTGATATTGATTTGTATAAAATTGTGTAATCAAATGATTTGCCGTGAAGTTTCATACAATTCACTAAAACCTCTATTTCATATCTTCCACGTGGAACTAGTAAATGTATGTCATTCAAACGACAAACTTTATCCATTGAACCACTTGATCCTATACCAACAAGTGTTTGTAAATCATTTCTAAGTTTTTCTGCAGAAGTTAGAGAATTACCGTCAACTGAATTTTGCATATTTGGAACAAATAAACGAATTTCCATAATATCATCACAGTCTTCACCTCCATTCATACTATCATTAAATTCTAGTACTAATTCAGATTTTGAAGGCATTGCTATTTGGCTAACTTCTGTTGTAGGAATATACATCATAACTTTATCTTCACTTGATATACATATTGTATCATTCTGAATAACCAAGTCACCCCAATTTGATCCATTTGTAATTAAATCTCTTTCTATTAATTCTATCCCATAATTATTTTTAAAATGATCTTTAATTACAGACAAATCATCAGTTCTAAATCCTGTAAAATATATACAATCTTTTTTCTCTTTAATGAACACTCTCAATTGGCAACTGTTTTCTTCTGGACCTAACTGAAGCCATTCAATACCAGATATTTCTTCTGGTTTATAATGATATGTTGCATTTGTTCTTTTATTTTTCCAACCAAATAATTCCTTACTTGCCTTAAATATACCCTGATCTTGTAATCCAAAGCCCTTAATATTACCGTATGATATAACCGCAGTAGAAGACATTACTAACCATTAAATAAGCGAACAGATAAACCTGAAAAATAAGTAAATTCACTACAAGTTCATAGATATAAGTATGAATAAATTTAAAATTTTATTTTTTTCCTGTACCTTTTACCACCAACATAACTATTTGTTGAAGTGGGGCAAAAGGCGGTACCCAAACAATAATTACATATAACTATCAATAATCAGCTATGCAGGAAAATATACAAATAAATAAATATATATATATATATATATATATATATAAAGACTTACGTAATTCGTGTAATTTAGAAATTAAAATTTATTAAACATTTATTCTAATATTACTTCATTAACCCAATAATAATCAAATAAAAAGAAGAATTTTCTTCCTTCAAATTTAAAAATAAAACTAAAATTTGTTCTTTCTTATTATTGTCTTAGTATAAGAATTTGAAAATGTGTTTCTGCTATTATTTTAAAACTCTTTAAAGCACACAAATATTTATTTTTTTAAATGATATAAAAAAGAGTTGTTAATTATAAATAAATAGATTACAATATTAACGATGTAATTGCTCTAATTATCTCAAGTGATAGTGGTGTAGTGTGATCAAACAAGTATTTTTTAAAATGGAATATATGAAACAAATATTTGATAAGGAATTCAATATGACTTCTTGACTTAGATATCAAACTTTTGAAATTATTTTCTATAAATATGAATGGTTTTATAATAAAATTAACTATTTTATGTGTAGGGTTTATTAATTCGAAACTCCATGGATATGGTTTGCTATAACTTGAAACAAGAACACCATCAACTATTAAATAACCACTTGAAGTTAAAGGTGCAAATCTACCGAAGTAGGTATTTTCACCATAACCAGTATTATTATGTTTATTTATGATTCTAACTTCTGTTATCCAACTAATGTTATATTTTGAATCTGATACGATGATAGAATGACCTTCTCTTAAATTTCTAGCCACAATGGATTCTATCTCCTGTTTATTTGTATATATATATGTACTGTATGTCCCAGTGATTATATTTATTAATGATTCAATTTGACAATTTCCCTCATGAGGTTCATTCCCCAACATCCTTATAAATACAAAATGATCAGGAGATATTATCAATGGCTTTTTCATTCCCAAATATTCAACAACAACCCATTCGTCTTCAATATACATATTTTCATCCTTATGAAGCATTAATTCAACAACACTATACTTAAATTCCATTGTTTTTAAATCTCTCGTTAATATATATTCCCCAACTTCTAAATCCTTCATCATAATCTCTCCTTTATCCCTTGATATTACTTTACTTACACCTGGAAAACACAAGTTGTTTGACTGACTTTGAGCTCCACATATTGGGTTATATGGATAGTCATCTTCGTCATATTCATTAGATACATAACCTATATTCAATAGTTGCCCTATGCATGATGACGGAAATGTCAGTGATATGGCGTTTGAAATTACATTCCCCCATCCTGATCTAAAACTACCAGGACCTGTTGAAGCCATTGAAAAGCTATCAAAAATTGATTTAGTTCTTAGCCTTAAAAAATTTTCTTCGTTTAGTAAATTTCTTTCATATAAATTATGTTCATTGTTTATTATTATTCCAAATAAAATAACTGATATTATTCTAATCATAATTAAATAGTACCATTTATTGTTTTCAATAATTATTATTTTCTAATTTTAATTTTATTTGTTATTGAATATTAAATATACGTTCTATTTTGTCGGCAAAATTCATTAAATAATTTAGAACTTGTCTAGAAATTATTCGAAATTAATTCCTCCCTTACCTTGATTCTTATGATATTTTTCTTCTCTTTTTGTAAATATAAAAAAGAAAGTGTCTATGTTAGAGTTATTGTTCGTTTAGTTAATGCACCTACGAGTTCCACCAGTAGATTTTTTAAAAATTTTTAGTACCTTTAGGTTACATTTTGTGAGTACACACACTTTGACAACAAAGCGCCACAATACTACCGCCTTTGTTGGTACTGGTAGTGTTTATAACTCTTGTAAAATAATTATGAACTATATCTATTTTAATATAGACTAATTTTATTATATATTTATTTAAGCTGTATACTGTATCGTAAGTAAAATGCATGGGAGATCTAAGAGTGAATATAAAGAGCTGACAGAGGCTGAGAAGGAGCATATGAAAAGGATGAAGGATCTTTTCGAGGAGTGTTCAAAAGCAATAAGTGACGATAGAAAAAGTAATTCTTATTCTGAATCAACTTTTAGAAAAACAGAAAAACTGCTTAAGTTAAATCCAGAAATACCAACATTCTGGAATTATAGGAAGAAATTTATTGAAAATATTGTTATCAATAAAGAAACTAGTAAAATTGTTGATATTATTAATGATGAATTCAGTTTAACTGAAAGTCTATTTAAAGTTGATCCTAAGTCTTATAGTCTTTGGTCAAATAGAGTTTGGTTAATTGAATTAGTTTTAAATACCAGAAATATAGAAGAAAATACTGGGTTGGAAAATAAAAATGTGGGGTCAGTAGATTTATTTCAACTAGAAAATGGTTATTTAAAAGAAATTAAAGATTTAAACAACTTTTATTTTTCAGAGGAATTTAAACAGTACTTATCCCAATATAATAACGTTTATTTAAAAATGCTTGCAAATGAATTAGACTTGTGCAAAAAATTATTGAATTTTGATGATCGAAATTTCCACTGTTGGAAGCATAGATCATTTGTTCTAACATGTCTTAAGTATTTGTCAGTTAAGTATTCTTGGAGTGATTTTAGCGAAAACTTACACTATGAGGAATTTAAATTCTTGAATAATTTAATACAAAATAATTTTTCCAATTACTCTGCATGGCATCAAAGAATATTACTTAGTGGCAACAAACATTTATTTGATACATTAGATGACTTTAATAGAGAAGTTAAATTAGTACACACTGCCATTTTTACGGAACCTAATGATCAGAGCATATGGCAATATTACTCTTGGTTAATGGAAAAACTATTACCTAAGATAATATTTAAAGATACTAAATTCAATGTTTGTCCTAGATTTTTTATAAAAACAGTTAAGTTAAGCTCAAACTTAAAAGATGGTATTGAGTTTAGTAATAAAAATTTCGGTCATTCTATTTCAATTAAACTCTCTAATTATTGTTTTATATCTCAAGAATATTCAAATGTAATGTTAGTATTAAACAACAATTTAATTCCAATAAAAAATGGAAATTGGATTCCAATATATCAGGAATGTGATAATAAAATAGATGAAAATTCGTTTAGATTTATTAATAAAAGACTTCCTTCAAATTTTAGAAGTAAAACAGAAAAAAAAACCGATAATTGGAAGTTTGTTTTTGACTTTGAGGAAAGTAATTTAAACACAAAAAATTTAACATTAAAGGAACTTATTGATGAAAGTTCTATTAAAATTATTTTTGATTTGTTTTCATCCAATTCAGATGACACATTATCTTGTAAACCAATGTGGAATTTAGAAAACGAGTTGTATTCTAAAGAATTTTTTTCATCTAAAACTCTTTCTCCAAAGTTTGATAGTCTAGATAATAAAAAATATCAATTCATTATTCAAAAAGAGGAATACGGTGATACATATATACTTAAATGCAGATATAACTATTGTTCTGATTATTTTATTACTAGTGATAAATTAAATATAGACAATACAATTCTCGATAACTTAAATACATTGAAGACTATAATAATAAGTGAATTTGATATAATAAGAGAAATCCAAGAACTGGAACCAGATTGCAAATATCCTATTTTGTCATTAAAAAAGTTGTATGATATTTTCAATCTTTGCATTCCATATGAACTATCACAAACTGACAAGATATTGTTCAATACTGAGTTGGTTAATAATCTGTATAAAATTGATCCTCTCAGAAAAGGTTACTATAATGAAAAATTTAAAAACGACATTTATATTTGACAGCTTAATATTAAATATTGATAAGTTTCTATACATGTTTTTTTAAATAAATATAATAATATATTCTTAACTTCTATTTTGCAACTATATTTAATATCTGCTTTCTAATTTATATATATATATATATATATATATCAATCTGATTCACAAACTATTATTGTTTCTCATATGAAATTAGTGATCTAATTTTTATAATTATTCTTCAATGATAAAATTATACTCGAGCACATTAAATTATAAAATAACTTCTTCATTTTCATCAATTTCATCTTGGTCCTCCATAATAACATCCATATCTTTATTCTTTGTGAAGTTATCTAAAAGTGACCTTCTTTTTTCAATTAACTTGTTCATTTTTTTTTCATTCTTTCTAAATAATTTTTCACGTGAAACGTCACTCATTACTGTTTTCTCAACTAATGGAATCTCAGGACCTTTAAGTAATGTCGCATTTCTTTCAATTTCCTTGTCTACAAGAGTCTTCTGCGCTTGTTGCTGCTTAAGTAATCTTGTCTTGTAAAAACGTTCCTTTCTTGACTCCTTTATTTTATCTACTAATTTCATTGCTTTTATTGTTTTTACATATAACTCTCTGTCATATCTTACTGGACAGTTCCTCTTCCTCTCAAATTCAAACGTAGAATCAAGAATCATCTCTTTACCGTGAGTCTTTCTATATGCTTTTGTCCATTTTGACTTCCTCGGATTATGCTTCATCTTAAAATGTTTGTGACATTTACTTCTGCAAAATCTAAAAATCTTTGCATCATTTCTCACAAATGTCACTCCGTGACCAGGGTAAATATTACTGGAACAATACCAACACTTTTCAATACGCATTTTCTTCTGTTTTAATAATTAAATATAAAAATAATTTGTACGATTTATAAGACAATTACCTATTTATTATTAATTATTCCTATTTGTAAAGAAAATAAAAGAAACCATATACTTTGATATTTATTTCAAGTGAATAAAATTTTAATTATTGCACAACTGTAATATTTTTATGTTTTAAAGTGTGTCAAAACCTTCAAAGTTAGATGTTTTATAATAATCCAAAAGTTATTTTAGTTTTTAAAGCAATAATTATCTAATAAGTTACAACTTGTCTCTTCAATTAACGAATACTTCAGAAAAAACAAATACATGAAATAAAAATGAATAAACCGAGTTAATAAAACTAATCCAATACACAAATATTATGTGATAAAATTACAAGGTTCTAAATAATGTATTTGTTTATTTACTTTTTATTTTTCTTCTAAACCTTCCAGATAGTTATTCGCCATTACCTTATACAGGGCGCTACTGTACTACCGATTATTATTAATATTACTAAACGCGCCAACTAATTTTCCCGAGGTGGTATAAAGTTCATGTACTAAGTGATTTATATTTTAAAAAAAAAGAAGCTTAATTGATAAGTAAACAATATATTGTTCAAATTTTGGTTTCTATATGAACATATTTGTAAACATAGTCATGCGTTGTTCATTTGTAATGAACAGGTTTTTTTAAAGTTAAGTAATCTATATTTTAAAAAAAATATTAAGAGGAAAATTTCTCTTTAAATTTTTTTAAAATTAATGATTATCACTTTAATTTTTGGTAGTTAACAGCTTATGTAATACTTAATTTCAGCAACTATTTGACAAACGGAAATGTTTCAGGGTTTAAGTTATGAAGATGCCAACTTTCCAATTGTCTGTGATAAATGTCTTGGTGAAACCAAATTCTTGCGAATGACTAAATCAAATCAAGAAAAATCATGTAAGATATGCAACAGACCATGTACTATATTTCGTTGGAAAATTTTAAATAGCAAAAAATATGCTCAAACATCTATTTGTTATACATGTGGTAAACTTAAAAATATATGCCAAACTTGCATTAGTGATATGAATTTCGGAGTACCATTGTACTCTAGAGAAAATTATTTAAAATCAAAAATTGAGGAAGGAGATAAGAAATCTATAAAACTTCTAAATATTCCAGAAAGTGCAGAAAACAGAGATCATTTTTTAGAGAACAAATACTCTGAATCAATTAACGATAAAATTGAGGAAAATACTCAGCTTAGAAAAGAAATACTAAACGATATATATGTTAAGAAGCATAAGAAAAAGCCCAAAAATGATTAGAAATATTATTCAAACTTAAGCAATAAAAAAATAAAATATCTGTAAATACTAAGTAAAAACCTTACATTAATTTAAGTATTTAATATTTTAATAAATATTACTTTACATTATTTAATATTAATTATCTTATATAATAAATACATTATATATATTTATGTTATAGACAATAGCTCATTATTAATAATTTATATTTAAAACGCTCATATGTACTTTATTTAAATGTTTAATTAAATATTAGTTATTTACTTCGTCTGTATTTATAATTTCTGAAATTATTTCTTCGTTGTTTTGATTATTTTGATATTCTGAGCCTTCATTTATGTTTACTTCATCTAATCCTTCATCATTGGTATTACTAACTTCAGATACTTTTTTTGGGTCTATATCAGAATTAATTTCATTAATATCTGAAATGTTATTTAATTTCGTTGTTTTATCTTCTTTTAAATCTTCAAATTCAACAGCTTTGTTGTCTTCATATTCTATTTCACTTTCTGAACTTATGTGTTCGCTCACAAAATCACCAACTACTTCACTATCTATAACTTGATCATTTAAATCATTTTCGATATTATCTATTTTTTCATCTGCATTTTGAATTGCTATTTGTACTTCATTCAAGTGTGCCTTTTCTGCGTTGTTAATATTATCATTAAATTCATCAAATTCTTCTTTTGAAGGCAATTTTAACTTAATGTCATCATGTTCTGTATTTATAGAAAAATCAATATTTTCTTTTATAAGATTTTTATCAACTAAATTTTCTTCTTTTTCCTCCAATTCATTTATCACATTTAATCCTCTGAACGAAGGTTGATCATAAATAGAATTTATTAATTTTTCTTCTTCTTCGACATTTTTATCACTATCATAATGTTGTTTTTCTTTCTTTTTATCTATTTTTTTACGCTTTTGTTTAGAATTGAATCTATAATTATCCTCAATATCTAATAATTTTGAAGAATTTATGGATTCAATTTCAATTTTTTTATTATTTTTCTGGTCCTCATCATCACTATCATTAGGAATAATGTCAGATATTTTTTTTTCTATTTCTTTCTTCTCATCTGGATGAACCAATGAAAGTACCTCATTTTTAAGTTCTTTAATATTAATATTTACCATATGTGCTATTGTAATCGGTTCTATTATTCCGGAGATAGTTTTATCACCAATTACCCATGATGGATAACTAGTTACTTTTTCTTCAATACAATTTTTCCACTTGTTATTATTTGAATTGAAATCACAATCTATATATGATTTGTTTTCCTTTAGTGTTTTCATTGCCATTTTACCCCAATAAAGTTCTGTAGCTATAGCTGCTGGAGATGAACTAATTGTATAGTATTTTCCACCAGATTCTATATACCTTTCAATAATTCTTTCATTCACTATTTCATCACCTTTACTTAATTTATTTATATTTAAAATTTCAGAAGTTAACTCAGAAACTTTATTCTCATATCGATAGTTCCTAGAACAAAGGAACAATATTAAAATCAATGAACACCCAGATACAATTCCAAATAACTTCAGACTTTCAATAAAACTGTTAATTACTCCTGGTATCCATGTTATCAGAGCTGCAATTATAATTATACATGATTTTATTAAAAATGTTAATGATCTTGTTTGATATTCTATTAAACCTAAATAGGCATAGTATAATGTCATCACTCCTAAAAAATTCGTTATTAAAAATATTAATCTATTCCACAAACCTACATTATCTATCCAAGAAAAGACTGAACATGTATACTCATCCGTATAATCATAAAGAGTTGAATAATTATGGTTAAAATTTGAATTATAATTTCTATACTCTTTGTCAAAATCCTCTATTTCGAAGTCATTATCTGTTATTTTATACGAAAATATTGTTAAAATTAATAAAGATATTTCTATAACCAATGAATAAACACATAAGGGAATTCCAAATAACCACCATAAATTGCTTTCAAGAAGTTGATTGTCATATAAAGACCAATTTTTTTCCATATTTCTTATGTAGTATATATCTAATATACTTAGTATTATACAAGTTGACCAGATGACCATTAAGGCCGGTTTAGTAAGTATGTTAAACCAATTCATCGTTTTTTTAATAAATAAAACTATAAATACTAATTATTCTTAATTTAATCCTTAATTATACGTCGTATTTATTTTTTGGCCTTTATTTTAAATTTTATGCATTTAATTTATGGGTGCATAAATAAACAATTGTCATGTAAAGGTGAATTTGTTTGGAGCACACTAAAAATTTAGCTAAATAAAAGCTTCTTTTTTTTCTCTCTCTATTTCTCTCACTTTTAAGTGTGTTAATCTAAATATTTAATATTATAAACTATGAGAAAAAAAAAAGTTATTATAATCCCTTAGTACAATTCAAAATTCTGAGCAGTTTTTCAAATAAAAATTGTCATAGGTCGATTATTTTTATCAGCTATAAATATAAACAGAGTTAAATAAAACATTATTATAAGTAAGAAAAATGAAATACAACAAAAACAATATGGATCTTCTATAACAACAATTTAAAATATTCAAATAAAATACATTAAATTTAAAGTGTATTCAGCCGCCACATTGCATTTTTTAGGAATTTTGTGACATTTACATAAGTATTTAATTCACGTAATTAGCACATTTATTAATATATATATATATATATATATATTAAAAATATGTTTACATAAAAATTGCTGCAGTAAGACTCAATTGAAAAAAATAAGTGTAATTTATTTTTAATTATATAATAGTACATACGATGAACAAGGTATATTATTTAATTACATGTAGGTATTTATATAGAATAAATTATAAAGATAAAATATAGAATAATTAGTTTATATGTATGTGTTTTGGTACGCTAGATATAGAAATACTAAATAAAAAGTCATTAAACTCTTTGTTTAGTTTATCACATCTGCATTCAAGACTTTTTACCTTTCTAAAAGCATGTTCTCTGGCATCTGAATTTAAATTGTTATTTTCAATTACTGTTTTTCTTGATTTTTGTCCAAATAATTCAACAGATTCTCGGAGTTTATCTATTTTTTCAGTAAAGTCTGAGTATCCTGTGTTAGATATAAAAGGTTGTAATAGTGAAATATCATCCACTTCCAAAGAATTATTTTTACAATTAATACTTAATTCAGAATTATTTATATTTTCGTTATAAAAGCCAGTGTTATCGAAGCAAGTTTTTGGAATCTTGTTCTTTTTAGAAATAAAGTCTTGTTTATAAAGTGCTAAAGTATTTTCTAAGTATTGAATCTCGTCAATTAATTCCTTATATGTAATTTCATTTGCAGTGCCTTGAATAGTGAATGATGGTGGAGTTGTTGAGACAAACATATCCATTATACTCACTAATTGTAGTTGTATTTCATTAACTGTTTGTTTTAATATTTGTACGTCTTGATTTGCAGATTCTATAGTATATTCACCCCTCCCAATTTCCCAGCCATTTTCATCTTCGTCAGTATCATATTCATTAGTTGTGATTTCATTATTAGAATTAGAATTTGTATTATTAATAATATCGTCAGTTAAATATTTTACTTTTCCATCTTGATCAATTATTACTTTACCTTTTGTTATTCTATCATGGTTTTTTTCTAGAAATTCCTTTAAAAATCCCTTCCTTTCGTTTAATCTCTTAATCAAATATTTATAATCTGTAGTGGCGCTTGGGTTTCTAAGTAACATTGGACCATTTAATGCCTCAACTTCTGATTTTTCAAGTCCCGTCAATTCATTCATTCTATCTTTCAAATTCTTAAAGCCTTCATTCTCAGAATTTAAATAAAAATCACCACTATCTTCTATTTTCTCACCCAACAACAATGATCTTATTGATTTACATCCAATTGGAGGTTCTTTATTTTTTAAAATAATACTGTTTAATGCATAACACAAATTCTTGGAATCTTTAATTTTTTCAGATATTTCTTGAGCAAAATACATATGTGAGAGAGGTTTAACTTGCCATCTATCACCGTATATAAAAAACATAATGACAGCTATGTTGTTCCAGTCTTCATTTACATCATAAACACTCATTTCTCTAGTTGGCGAAAATGATAATACATTCCAAATTTCCTCTTTTTCAGACTCTATTTTACTTTTTTCATATAAATCTATATTGTCTCTTTTTCTAAACTTTGATGGATTCACTACATCTAAATTTATAGTCAATCTTTTCATTGTATCGTAAATAGAACTTTTCTCTGTACTTAATGTGACTAAAATCATTCCCGTTCCTGACATTTGTATTGCATTCAAGTCTATTTTTGCTTTTGGAAAATAACTATCCATATCAGAACTTATCGATACTAGTCCATTAAGTGCAGAGTTTCCTGAGCCCTGAACTAAATCAATGAACTCTCCTACTGCATCCATCATCCATATGTTACATTTTAAATCTTCAGGAGGCTTCCAATTTTCATTGTTTAAATCTTCATACTCTTCAATAGGTAACATAAATTTCATCTTTTCAAGCCTAACTACTACAATCTCTCCTGCATACTTTGGGGTGCTGAAGTTGTGATTAAAAGTTAATGTTCTTAATCTTCCAAGTTCTTTTTCTGTGATCAACTCCATTTTCTTTTCAAGAAATATATGTCGTTCAATTAATAATTTATAATTAACTCTTGTTTATTTAATAAATTAAAATATTCACGAGTGAAATATTTAAAAATTTATGAATTGCTTATTTAAAAAATTATATATTTTCATCTTGTATTTTGCACCGACACCTTTATTTTGTGACACATTACGTTACGCATACTGGTACTAGTAAATACTCATTTTAAAATATGTTTTAATTGTTTTTGTAATTACATAAAAATTAAAATTGTTTTTTCTTTAATTTTAGCTTTTAAATCAAACTAAGATAAAGAATAAGATAAATTTAAATCAAACACTTATAATTTAAAGAAGGAAAAAAAAAAAACAAGAGAGTTAAAAATAATATTAAACGTAAAAAAACACTTCTGTTAAACTTTTTAAAACAAATAAATTCATTTGTTGTGTTTACTGATATATTTAGTGTATCTATTATCTTTACTTTTAGTTTATTTACAAAAAAAAAGCATGCATTTATTCGGCGCCATGACTTACAATTTCATCTTTTTCTTCAGGTTACACAAATATTTGTACAATTTTAGGTGATAAATGGGTGAGGTTTCTGTTTTTTTTTATTTATAAAAATTCAGTAATATTTAAATTTTTGTTAAGTCGATTAATTTATTATTAAATATTTATATAAATTCTGTCATTAAGAATCCTAACATTGAATTGAAAGAACACCTGATCATATTCTTCATTTTGATTTTTTTAAAATTAATTTAAATACAATTATTGTGACTATTTGTTGATTATTATAAATGTTAAATAGAGATATTTTTTTTAACTTCTCAACTCAGGTATTATTTTTGAAAAGATACTTTAATAATAGATGGAATGAATTAATTGAAATACAAATGGAAGAATTGCATCAAATATTAAATTGTCAGAAAATCAAAAATGATAATAACAGAACAAATATATAGAAGACAGGTGATTATTCTCTTTTTAATAAATAAACAAATGTATTAGTTATATAATATATAATAATGAACACACTTCAAAATTAATTAGAAAATAAAATTGATATTTATATACCTAATTTAAAATGTCAGCATTATACACTATGAAATTCTTTGTTTTTTTAAAACTTGACTATTTTCATTATAATAAGATTCTTTTAAAATATCACTGTCTCCATTTGATTCCCCAACAAGCTCAATGCAATCACCTCTCAAAACAATTACTTCTTTATTAATATCATCAAACTTAGACAATTCCTTATTGTATTCCCTCTCGATACAATTTTGTAGAACTATATTAGTCAGTTGATCAAATCCAACCAAAACACCAATGTAAACCTTATTATCAACAGTCAAAACAGTAACTAACTTATTCATATATATATCAAGAGTACCGAGTTTCATTATATAATAAATTTTAGTATTTATTATTGTATAGTAGCATCAATGTATTTTTCTTTTGTTTCAAATTTTAAATATAAATCAAACCTGAAGTTAAAACTAAATTGTAATAATTAATTCACTTTTTCTTATTTTAAATCAATATTAATATTTAATTCAAACAATAATAGCAACTATTCAATTTGACGCAATATTTATTTTAAACTAACAATTAATTTTAAAAGCTTTAATATATTTCAAGAAAAAATAAGTTATTGAATTAATTTAAAAATCAGATATTATAGGCAGAATAACCAGTTATATTACTATATTACTTCTTTTTATAACTGAATACGACTTTTTTTTACTTTAATTCCTTATTTTCAAATTTTTTTAAATGAATTGCAACTGTAAATTCACTATTAAATTGCCTCTCCACCCTCAATATCCTTTTATATGTAAAAATATTGAGAATGTAATAGAATACTTTAATAACTATCTTATATACACAAATAAAATGTTTTCTATAAATAAATTATGTGATCTTTTAAATTTTGATAAGTAGTCTTAATATATATATATATATATATATATATATATATATATTCACTTTGCTTAATTATACCACCTATGACTAATAGCAATTTTTGGCGGTTCTTCTTTAAAAGTTTATCAAGACATTTGTTACAAGATAGATTTAAAATTAAAAAAAAGAAAGCTGAATAAGAAACACATATATTTATATACATTACGAACAACATTTAAAAAGTAATGTAATTTATGAATATATTGAGTTTTTAAATAAGAAAAGATAGCAAATCACATGTTAAATAAATTAATTGCAATTATAGTGGTTTATGCGAATGCATTAATGTTGTATTCTGAGTAAGTACTAAACTTATCACACTAACATTTAATTTATACTTATCAATTAGTCATGTATGTGGAAAATCAGAAAAGGAATGGAATAGTTGAATTAGAATTGGTACATAACATTCCAAAGACAGAAAGATTTGATGCAGATATTAATTCACCAGTTTCTTATGATGATTTATTTGAATCAATAAGTCTTAATAAATGGCAAACAAGCAAATTTGATACAAAGTTAGATATTCCAAATGATATAAAAACACATTTATTTGATTTACTTAGATTGTTTGATGTAGATGAATTAAGTGATACAAATAATGATAAGCCAGAAAAATTAGACAACAAAAATGAGTATAAAACATCAAAACATAGAAAATCTAATTTGAATATATTTAAAATTATTCCTCCTTTTCTTTCAAGATTAATGAAATATAATTTATTTGAAAATTTCTTTCCTGACTATTTTGAATTTGGATCAAATTTAACATTACCTTCATCATTTTTGGTAAATAGGTATAGATTGCTCAAACCAATGAGTCCCTGTGAAAATCCATGGTATAAGGGTTGTAAAAAACTAATATTAATAGGTTTACCCCCTTTTTTGTCTATAAATGAAATAAAGAACATGATAATTAAATTATCGGATGAAAAAAAACACAAATCTCTTCTATATAAAGATAAAAAGCAAAATAATATTGACGAAAATGAAATAAAAGAAAATGAGAATTCTAAAAATTATACTATTGATATTAGTGTTAATGATGAAATAGGCAATAATACAAATTATACAGATGATAATATTGAAGAAGATAATAATGAAAATCTTAATCAATATCCTAAACAAGATAATATAAGTGAATTTGGAATTTTAAGGTATACTAATATGTTTACCACTGAAAACAAAGATCATTATATAAATAATTTATATAGATCTCCTGATTCAATTACAAAAAATCGCATTAATATGGCTCTTCTTGAGTTTAATAGTGAACAGGAAGCTCTTAATTTTTGGGCATCATTATGTACAGGTTCTTTTGAATGTTATGGCTATGTATTTACTTCTATTCCCGATCCTTCTGGTCTTAGAATAATAGCAGAGGGAATGTTTACAGTTTTTTCACCTAAATATATTCCTTTAATTGATTCAATTAAATCTGTTGAAGAAAAAATTTTAAACACAGATTATTCAGATTCTGAGAAAAAAGAATTAAAATTAATATTTCCTCTTATTGGTTCGTACAATTCATTTAAATCCTTAGAAAATTATATTATGAAAATTACTTCTGAAAATAGAGAGAATGAAAATATTAAAATTAATATTATATACGATGAAAATAACGATATTCTGACAGTAGTCTCTAATGATATTAAAATAGTTGAATTACTTAATAACAGAATTTTTCAACACTGTAGTTTTAAAGTTCCAAATGATTTTAACTCAAATATTACATCAACACAAGAAGATACAAATATTGTCAATGTTGCAATGTTCCTTTTTGATGACAAAATTTGTGAACCTGTTATAATTAAGGGAAATTATAATATCCACCCCATAAAACATAAAACTATAGAATTGGAAAATGAGGAAAATAATAAAGATGATATAAAAAATACCTTTACCAGCTTTTTAGGTACCCAAGAAAAGGAACCAGAACCTGTTGGGTTTCTTTTTAAGAAATTTGAAGAATTAAGAGAGGCATTGAAACATGATTTAGACTCTGAACAGAGCAAAGTGAATACAGAAAATAATTTAGATAATGAAATTGATAAATTTAATGCCTATGGTAAAATTGATAATACAACTAATAAACAATACCCTTCACAATCATTTGATGATAACAAAAATGAATCTAGTAGTGTTTATAACAAAAGGATTTCTAGTGAATTAAATAAAACTGAAGAAGTTAATGATAATTTAAAAAAACATAATAAATCTATTAAAAAAAATGTAGATAAAAATATGTCTTTAGAAATAAGTGTAGAAAAAAATAATGAATTTGATGATATTTATGAAAATATTGAAATTAAAAACAAAATAAATTGTAATGAAGAAAAAAATAATATAGATATAATTGAAAATGAAGAGATGAAGAATATAGACATGTATGAAAAATTAAATTTAAATGAGAAAAGTGAAAAACAAAAGGAAAAAGAGGACATTAAATTTAATAATAAGATGATAACAGACTTTAATACAGAAAATTTCAAAAATAGCGAAATAAGTGATATAGATATGGGTGAAATTAAGGAGCAGAATGAAACTAAGATAAAAGACAATAATGTAGTAGAAAGTAATGTATTAGAGAAGAAAGATGCTGTTGAAAACAATGAAATTAAGGAAGAAAAGAGTAACTTCCTAAAAGAAGCTGAAGAAGTAGAAAATAATGGAATAAATTTAGAAATTAATACAGTAGAAATTAATCAAGAAGGCATTGAGGATAGAGATAATGTTATTTTGAATGATGAATATATAGAAAAAGAAGCTACTCCCACAGAAACCACAAGGGGACGAAGGGGCAAAAAAAGAAGGGCAAGAGGTTCTGCTCTCACAGAAGATAAAGAAACGATATCAACTAGGGGAACTAATGGTAGAGGGAGACCTAGAAGTGGTAGAGGCGGATCTAGAGCAGCTAGGTTTAATAAGAGAAGAAAGTGAATAGACTTTTCAGTTAAATTTATATTATTTTTGCTAAATGAATGTAAACTTACTAATAAAATAGTTGTATTTACTATTGAATTGATAATTTTTAGATGGTTATAAATTATTATGTACTTATATCAATTTTATGGAAAAAACAGAATTATATTTATTGTTTAATGAAGTTGAATCAACACTTTCGTTCTTTAGTTTCATGTTTTTGTACTCTTCACCTGAAATATAGTTTGTTAATTCATTTAATTCAATTTCAGAGATATAACCTATCCCAAATCTTTTGTTTGAAAAAACTTTTTTTAATTTACTAGAGTTAAAAGTTTTATTATTTCCCTTATATGAACCGTATTTAGTGTTTATAAAGGTAACGTGAGGATTAAATGAATGTTTAAGATTTTCTAAAAGTTTTATAGCCTCATTACCAGTTGAAATAATGTTATTTTTGTCGTTTTCATCAAAACATATTGATTTATTAATTTCTGAAATAGTTACATTAACTTTATTCTTAATTAATATTGTGCATAGTTTATTCCAAAGACGTTTTAAAAGCACAACTTTATTTTTTTCATATATATTACCATATATAACTCTTGATCTATTTGTAGAACCAAAAGAAGAAAGTCCTTGTATTATAAGTGGAAATCCTTTCTGTTTTGAACATAGTTCTGCTATATCAATAAACTCTTTTGTTTCTCTAAGTTGTAATAGTGAGTTTTTACAATTTAAATAATCTAGATCATTTTCAATTCTAACTAAACCAAGAGTTATGTGCAATTTGTTTTCACTAATAAAATAACTAATATCTATTTCATTACCAAAATCCACAGAATCTTTTACTGTTCTCTTAAAAGCATTAAATTCATTTTTTAATTCATCAGAATACTTATTAAATGTTAAACTTATAAAATGTGACGGATTTATATTATGTTTCAATTCATTTATACTGTTATCAATTGAGGATTGACTATTTGTGTGTTTTATAACTTTATCATTATACTCCTCTTCAAATTCTATTCCCTCGATATAACCTATATTATTAATATCAATTTTTTTGTATTTTGTATTATTCATATCAAAATAATCACTATCTTCAGAAAATTCACTGTGTGACTCTTCATCTTTCTCATTTTTAATTACTTCAACCTTTCTAGTATATTTCATACCACTCAAATCTTTTAAGTTTATTTTTGAAATTAAATTAAGATCTACATTTTCAATGAACATTTTATTTATATAATCGACTCCCATTAATTTTAATAGTTCGTCTTGATTTATTTCTAGTGATTTTTTGTATGTTGGTGGAAAATTTAAATTCATATCTAACCTCTCTATTTCATCCGACACAAATTCCTCTGAAATTGTTACATCTTTTAAAATAAAACCAGAGAAATCAACATTAATATTTTTATAATTAGTTTTAATTTCATCTTTACCGTGCGACTCTATTTGATTCATGATTAATCCATCTCACTTTTATTTTCTATTACCTTTTTTTGACTTGAATAGAACCGGTTATTCTTCCCCCCCGCTACTGTTACTATTTGAAATTATTGTTAGAAATTTAAATTAAAAACAAGGAGAAATATTGATTGAAAAAGATAATTGTATATGCAATATTAAATAAAGATCTTTTAGTGCTATTAAAACTATTTCTTAATGTGTGAAGTTTTTTAATTTGTTATTATTTTTACAAATTAATTCCTTTTAATTGATGAATGTAATTTACCTGTAATAAGTTTAAGCAAAAAAGTTTTTTTTTTAAATATTTTAAAGAGATTGACTTATTTTTATTTATATATTTGGTTAATTCTACAATTATCGAATACATGTATCTGTGAAGAAAATATTTAAACATGATTGATCCTTTGGATGAGGACGAATACCCATCGAGTTTTCCGTTGGAAAAAATAGTTTCGCATTTAAAAATTTCTCTAACACTTTTAGAAAATGCTCATGTTCAGTGGTTGAGTGAGAAAGAGTCTCTCATACATGAATTAGAAAGACTTAGAATGGAAAATAGAGCATTAAGAATGGAGATGAGAAATAATGAGAATATCGAAAGAAATTCTGTGCCAATTACACCTATTGGAAACAGATCAAATTATTATTATGTTGTTGATCAGGAAACAGGAAATTTAGTAAAGGTATCACCTGTAAACTCTCACAATTTTTTAAATAAAACAGAAGCTGATATTAGTATTCAGAGAAATGTATTAGATGTCCAGAATGTAATTTCACCTGATTATACAGAAGTTAAAAGTAACAAATTAAATTCAATGTTTTTAAACAATGATAATGCTTCTTCCCCAATTTTGAATTCACAAAACTGTAGAGTTAGAAAGATTCAAGTTGAGGATGAACAAAATGACAATGACTCTATGAATACAGGCAGTAAGAAGGGATTGAAAAATAATGATAAAAAAAAGGGTTTGTCAGAAAAGAATGAATCTTTAGAATTAAACAATACTTCTAAGAAAATAGGAAATACAAATTTAATCAATGATAATATAATTACAGCCACTAATTCAAACACAAAAAATACAATCAAATATAAAGAGGTTGGAAAAAATATTGGGAAAAGAGATTCAAGAAATAATTTACAAGCATTTGAATGTACAGAATGCTCTAAGTTCTATAAAGCTATTAATAGTCATAATCCTAGTAATTATCAAACCTTTTGTAAACACATGAAAAAAAATTACTTATTACAAAATTCAGGTAGGCATAGATATAAAAATCAACCAACTAAATCACCACCTGGATTTTGGGACGTTGATGATTTATAATATATATATATATATATATATATATATATATATAATATTTGTGAAAACTTATGTGTTTATCTCATTTACATTTTGATAATTTTCCTTTTTGTTTTAAATTTATAAATATTAATTCACCCAGGAGCAGTAAATGGTAAGTCTTTTCCACTTGGAATGAGATTGGAACCCGTATCTGGATCAGCTTCTAACACAAATACCACCCAATCTCTAAGAATGTGATTTAATTCTTTTAAAAATGAGTTTTTGCACTGTAGTGGAGAACAATCTGAGGAGTGAACTGCGACTATTAAAGAACAAACAGGCTCTCTTATATCAACTTGCCTTTCTCTTAATGGCTGTAAAAATGGAGAGGAAGTGATTTCATCATTTCCCATAACCTGACCCAAATTACCGGTTAAAATAATTTCCTCCTCAGTTTGTTTCCCATAAACATCACCATATTTCCCCAATGTTAGACCAGATAAAGGACCATACTCAACTTCTCTTACCAATCCAGGCTCAAATAATTGTTCCTCAACACTTCCTCCTCCTGCCATAGATTGTAATTTTCGTATATTAATCCCACTCGTATAATTTTTTTCATTTTCATTAAAAAATATATCCCTGTTTTTTTTTTTATACTTTTCCATTTCTATTTCAAATGAATTATTTTGAAAATTGGAATTTGTTTTATTACTTAATTTATTAATTTCATATATACCATCTAAAGTATATTTTTTATTATAATTGTCATCAATTAATGAATTACTAAAGTTTATATTTCCACTTGAAATGTTATGAGTTATTCCTGCACTCATTCCTTGCATTTCTGCAATTTGTATATTTGCCTGACTTTCCCTAAGATTATTTGCAAATGAACGGAAACTCTTTGAGGTCTTATTTATTGTATCTTCACCACCAAGAACACCATCTTTATCAATAACTAAGTCCATCTCTGATTCTAATATGTCCCTATATTGATCTTCTTTTTCCTCTCTCGTATATGTACCTGTTATTACTTTATATGCAACATCTTCAGATATTTCATCACCAAATTTATATTTATCTAACACTTCAGGTGTGGATATAACATTAAAACCCTTAGGACACCAAATCCTTCCTTTAGTATATCTTGTTATTGTACAAACCATGGCAGATTTTTGATATAATGCGAAATTGCTTCCTGAATAAGAAGGTTCTGAATTCTTTGGGCAAACTGCATTTGGAGGAATTACCTGAAAAGCTTTACAGCCTTCTATTGATCTTGAATAACCTGCTGGACATAATCCACCATTTAAATTCTATATTATACAAAAAATATGTACGTTACAATTAACTTGTGATTAATTTAATTTAATATAAAAATAATATTAACTTACTGAATAAGGTATTATTTTGTAACCTTCACAGGCCCAGGATATAACATTTGGTGTAACTTCACCTGTTTCTGCGTTGGTTTCAGATTCATATTTCAACCTCAATTTCATTCCCAAAGGACATGATAATGAAGGTCCTATTTCTCTTTTCTCTTGACAAATGCCTTTAAATAAAAATAAAATTCAGTTTTTTATTTGCAAGAAATTAACATTTAGATATTAAGTCAACACTTAAAGATACTTTTAAATATTTATTATTTTGTTATATTTTAAATTTGAACTTACCTGGAAATATTGATGTCTGTTTTGGAGTTGTACCAGAAAGAGCACTTATAAATCTACTGTGATCACCAAAACACTCAGTTCTGGGCCCCAGAGATACTTCTGCTATGCATATTGGACCCCATGGGTTCCAACCTTTAGGGCATCTGACTTGTATAGGTCTTAATAATTCAGCCACTCTAGGTGAAGAACCACTTTGTTTCTTTTTTGTCAGAATAGGCTCAAATATTGGTTCTTTTTGAGTCATTTTATGCAACTCTAATATGTCCGTTATATTCATTTCGTATCTTGGAAATTTGTCTCTCCACGGTAACGGTTTGTAATCTGCTTTTTGTTTCTGTGGGCCATACATTTCACCCGGAGAAGAAGATCCAGAATAATCATGTCTATACCTTGCTATTTCAGAAGGTTGTGAAATAATTATATTTAGTTTAATAATAAATAACAATAATAATAATTCTTTGCTTGAATAGAAGTTATTCTTCATATCAATTATATCTTTCACAAATAATTGAATTTATGAATTTAATAAAAATTAAATTCAAAATTAATAACTAAATTTTAAAAATGTAAATAATGTCCAATTATTATTCATTTTAAGTTTTACTTCATATTTCATTTTTTTTCAATAATCGCATGTAATTTTTGAAATTAAAAATTTATTACACTTGGAGAAGCGGGTCAGACAAATGTTAGATACATTTAAGAGCTTATATTTAAAATAAAAGGTCTAAAAAGTTGAAAATATCCACACTAATGTATTGTTTTCAATATAAAGACTTCTTCTATTTTAATCTGTCAAATAATTTATATTGCCCGTATACTCTTATTATTTACTTTTTTTCATAAAAATATTGTTTATCACAGTTTCACAAAACATATGAAATAAATTTTTCTATTTTCATATTAATGCAAAGATGAAATTTTTTTTATAAATTTAAGATTAATTTTGAAAAAAGATTGTTAAAATGCCTGTTGGTGAATTAGACAAAGATAGAATCGGAATATTTCAACTCCCTTCATTTGAATATTTGATAGGCGACAATAATATTTCTATAAATAAATTAAAGGTTGATAATAGTAAAATAGGAGCATATCAACGTTTTAATTATGAATATAATGATTTAAACGATACTATAAAATCTTCAATTTTAGAGACTGAGAAAATAATCAAAAGTGTTTTCCATAAAGACACTTTTTCTGTAATAGATTCAACCTTTTCAGATAATGAAGACAAAAAAATATTATTAGACAGTAATATAAAATCAGATAGAAGTGAAGTGACAAATGAGGAATCTAAAATTTATGAATATAATAAAGTACATGATGATATTTTTCCTTTTTTAGAGAAGAATGTTAATTTTGATGAAATCAAGGATAACTCCTTGGATGAAAGGAAGTATAGTTTATTATCCAAAGAATATGATGAAAATAATTTGGATAAATATGAATTTGTTGATCTAGATATAGATTCTTTAAAACATAAACGAGATAACTTAAATCAGGACCAAAATTCAATCAGTTCAGAAATGGATTTATTTGATGAAAATATTTCAATAGATTATGGATTTGACGACTATTCAATCTCCTCAGAAGATAAAGATGAAAATAGGAAAAATGAGGAAGTAAATGAAGATGATAGTTATGACATTAATTTAAGTGAAATAAATTGGCCAGAGAAGGTCTCTGAAGAGGAATTAGATATTATAGATGATATTTCAGAAATTGAATTAAATAATAATTATATTGGCTATCAAAAAAACTTAATATATTCAACTATAACTCCAGTTAATAACAAAGAATTGAATGAATTTGAATTGTCTAATAAATCAAATTATACTGAAAAAAGTAATAAATTAGATGATTCTTTAACTGGAACTGAGATAAGAGGGAAAACACAAGAATATACAAGGATAAAAAAATGGCTGAACATTACATCAGGCAATAGAATACATTCTTATCTAAGTTTTTTGAGAAATAGTACAACTCAAAGCAATAATTCAAATTTTATTAGTTCCAATACTATGAAATATATTTTTAAAGGAGTTTTTAGAAGGGGCAGCTACTCTTCTGGATCATTTAATTCTAATATCGTCAACAGTTTTGGAAGAATAATCACCTCTTCAGAAAGTAGAAAAAAATCTATAGAAGGATTTGTCCCTTTTGAAAATAAAAGGAATTTGAATGTAAATTTGAATTTACAAAGTATTCAAGAAACAAGAAAAAGCTTGAAACAACGCAACTTGCCTATGAGAATTCCAACTAGATATCAAATAAACAATAAAACAAGAAGAATTAGGGACAATGATGTAGGAGTTATTTGGCTGATAAGAGAAATATATCTTTCATTAACAACACAAATTATTAAAATATCAATGAGTCCCGATGGTTTATGGCTTATCTTAGGAACTCAAGATGGTCATATTAGGGAATGGAAATTCAGAGAGGAAGATTTATATAATCTTAATACGAATACTGAACCATTGTTTAATGAAAAAGAAGATTTACTTTTAAATGCTCATATGAATGCTATTATTTCATTACAGTGGGACTTTGATGTAAAAAGTCGCAGGTTTCTATCTAGTAGTATGGACAGAACAGTTAAACTATGGGAAGCAGGAAATAGGGAGCCTTCTGCAACAATTAATTGTTCTGATTGGCCTACATCTGTTTCTTTTCATCCAATACAGAAAAATGTTATTTTTATCGGATCTTTAGATGCTTCTGTTCAAATTATAAGATTGATACCTGAATTAGAAGATAACCATAAAAAAAAAAACGTTGACTCAAAAGTTGAAAATTTGTCATCAATCATATTAAATAATAATCCAATAAAATATCAACCTAAAGTAATTGACACAATCAGGGTGCAAGATCTTCTTACTGCATTATCTATTTCTCCAAATGGGAAATATCTTGCATGTGGATTTAAAGATGGTGGAGTTGCTTTTTATGATTCTAGAACTCTTAAATACAGATGTGACGTAGATTGTAGGAATAGAAGGGGAAAATCTGCTAAAGGTAGAAAAGTAAGTGGCATAAGTTGGAAAGAGGATAATAAAAGTGTATTAGTTACTACAAATGATAGTAGGATAAGACTTTTTAATTTTCGTGATCTCTCTACTTTTATTAAGTTTAAAGGTCACATAAATAAAGAGATTCTTCTTTCTGCTCAAATATCAAATGATGAGAAGTTCATTGTATGTGGATCTGAAAATGGGTATATTTGTTTTTGGAATCTTCAAGATGAAAATAGGAATTCTTATTTAAATTATTCATTTTCAAAGTATTCAAACTATGATTCATGTGATAAAAACTCAATTAATAATAATCAATTTGTGTTTATGCAAGACAAATCAAATATTAGAAGAGGGCCTACTAAACAATGTGTAGATTCATTTAAAGCTTTTGACTCATCATTAACATCAATTATATTAGCTCCTCCTTCTTTTACAAAAAAAATAATTAGGTACTTTAAGTTAAACTCTAGGAATTCTTCTAAATTTAATTATCCAAAATTTACTACTAATAATACGGAAAAAAACACTCACACAATCATAGCTGTAAATAGAAATGGGCAAATCAGAATTTTTGTGAATATTTCCAACTAAATTATCACACAAGAACATTTTCAATTTGGAAATATAAATTAATATACTATAAATTTCAATAATCAAAGGATATTATAAGTTAATTACATGTGAATTTATAAATTTATTTTATTACTGAAAATTTAATAAACTAAAAATCTTTATTCAAATTATATTGTTTTTAATTATTCATTATATATAATCTAGAATAACTTTTTTTGCTAAGTCATTATTTTAAATTATATTTTTTTTTTATCTATTTCTTAAAATTCATTGATTTTTTCCTCTAAAGAATTTAAATATTTTACAATATAATCAGAATCATTTAAAAAAGGAATTAATCCAGCAAAGTAAACCTTCGATTTTTTCGTTTTAATATCATTTATCATTATTTCATAATTTACGAGCTTTAAACATATAGTTCCCTGTACAAAACGAACATAAGCTAATAATAAACCAGTAATATGTTCATTTTCATTGTCTTGTTCATTATTTATCTCACTATCTTCATTTAAATATAATATTTTTTTGGCAAGTTCCAAATTTAAAAATACTTGTTCATTTATCAGTTCATTCCAAGGGCTAGAAAAGAATTTTGGATAATGAATTCCAAGTTCAAGAATTATCTCATTTTCTGAAGATAATTTTGAGTTTAATACTGCCCCTTCAACCCATATAATTTCTTCTTTTTCATCTGAATCTTCCTTATAATAAAAAGTTGGTTCATTTTCTATATTATTTTCAATTGAACTTTTATTTTCATCTTTTAAATATATATTATATTCTACTTGATCCCTCAGTATTCTTTCTTCAAATGTCTCAAATTCATCAATATAGTCATATTCATTATAAATACTTTGAAAATCTTCAAATAATTCAGAATTTGGTGTTCTTTCATAATTGTCATTAAATTTGTCTTCTAATTCATTTAACCTCATTTCTTCTATCTCAAAACCTAATTTACTCATATCCTCACTTATTAGATTTTTTTCATTTAAATTAATAGTATCATTTTCACAACCCTCCATTAATATAACTGAAGAAGATTGAGAATGTGAATCAGAATTATTTCTTGTGGTATCTGTTACATCAATTTTCAAATTATGCTTTGAGTATTCTAAAGCTTTATCAAAATCTAAATTATGAGTGGTTAATTCTGTTTCATAATAAGAATTTGGTGATTTATTTTTAACTTTATTAATTAAATGTTGGCCTGATTGAATAAAATTGAAGTTAGTATAAGATCTAATATCAATATTATCATTTACTATTCCTTTTGTATTTTTTTTCTTAGATTTTGTTATTTTAGTATCAATGAATGTTTTTTTCTTAAAATCAACATTATTTTCAGAATAATCTACATGATTATTTTCATTTGTATTATTAGTTTCTAACTTAATAAAAGTCAACATACCAGGTAATAACAATACAACTCCACGTCTAATAATAGGCTCTCCAGATAAAAGAGCTAAAACTTGAATACTATTCAAATCATTATAATCTTTATTCATTAAATTATCCTTAAAATTACACCAGTAATTAACAAACTCATCTAACTCGGGCATTTTACAAAATTCCATAGCTATGAATATAGTCTTACCATCAGTAAATATAAGTTTCAGAATTCTTTTTGACCCGGGAGCATTTATTTTAACATCTCTAATATTTTTAATTTTTGAATTAAAATAAAATCTATCTTTTTCTCTTGATATTGTTATATCTTCTGCCTCTAGTAATTGTAGTAAATGAACTCCTTTTAAAGGTTCAACATTTAATTTATGGATATCCAATGGTATACTTCCTTTATTTATAATTAAACTTAAATCATTTGAGAATAAAATTTTCAAAAATTCTAAAGAATAATTATTTTCATCTCCTTTTAACGGTTCAATTATTTTTTTAACGTGATCTTTTAATTCTATTTTCAGCTCTTTCAATATTTCTTTAATCCCGTTTTCTACCATTAGTTAAGTATTAACTGTTTCAACGCTCCTAGTCTTTCTTTCTAATTAATAACACTCAATATTTTCATTTGTTTGATCTAAATAATACAATTAAATGTATATAATATTTCATATTGAATAAAGGTACCGAGGCAGCGGTAATAAAGAAATATAATTATGATTTCAAGCCATAAGTTAATAAATTGAAATGTCCAAATAATATATTTATGGTTACTCTGTAAATATTTGAATTTTGCTTTATGAAATCCTAAACAAATACTTTTTCATTTGAATTGTTTATTAATCAAACATATGTCATTAAACAAATTAATCAACGATAAATTTTCTGTAAAATTAGCAAATTATAATAAATGTGATAAAAACATACTTTTATCTGATGAGTTTAACATTAAAAAAATTATTCTCGATTTTGAAAAAGAATCACAATTAAATCTAACAGATGAGAAAATAGAAGAAATAATATTTATATTAACAAAAGGTGATTATTTTTTAGACACTCCGATAAATAATGTTGTTGAGAGTAAGAAATTATCAAATTTGTTTATATTTCTAAATAATTATTTTAAAATTGAAAATTGTAATAATTGTATTAATCATGGTATTTTGGCATTTAAAGCTGCCTCTGAGGTATTAATTACTGTTCCAAATAGTCTTTATTTATTTTATATTCCCTTAACAGATAAAAAAGAGTCATGTCCATTAACTAATTTATGTTTCACTTTTGAGAAACTTTTTTACGGTGAAAATCAAAATGACATTGGATTAAAAAATGAAATATTGATTGATATATTAACAAATTATATTGATATAGATAACAATGTTAATTTATCAAATGAAAAGAATAATTACTACTTGAAAAGCACAATTATACTTGAGGCATTGAGTTTTATTGAAATTATATTTATGAATTTAGATAACTTAAGTTATAATTATGATTCAGATCTAAGAATGTCTGAAAATTTTTTATTTTGTTCCAAATTTATTTTAAATACTTTTTTACCTCCAATTCAAGCAATAATATCATCTAAAATTATGGCTAAAAATGGGTATAAAAATTCTGTTAAATTAAACAAACTTAGAATTAAAATATTTAAAATTTTTGAGAGATTTGTTGTTTCCTTTTACAAAACTGAACTATCTGAAGAATTAGTAAAACTTTTAAACACAGAACTAGTTAATGATCAAAGTACAATAATGGAAAGCCTAATGGATATACTTTCTCCGGATTTTCCAAATTGGTGCACAAAAGACTGTAACGTAGAACTAAAACAAGAGTTATATATAAAAAGCTTACAACTTCAATATCACGCATTGTCTTTTTTTAATGTACTTTGTAATTATTTTAAATCAAATGTTGTGAACTTTCTTTTAACAGTTAGAAAAACTCATATTCCAATGGATAAATTACCTGATTTTATTTCAAAAAATAACTTTTGCTTTAGTGATATAACTGACAAATTGGATTTTGATGATACTCAAAGTATTTTTGAATCTTCTCAGGATTCTCATAATTTTCTTCCACAATATTGTAACAGTATTTTTAGTAACTTTTATTACAGAATTGTCTCTAATGCTTTATATAATGGTTTCAAGCTTCAACAAAGTATATTTGACTTCTCAACTATTGAAAAAGATTATATTAATGAAACTATAATAGGGAAAGAAACATATAATTTAAGTAAATTATATAAACTTAAATTGGATATTTTTTTAACAAGTGTTCGAATTATTGCATTTTTTTTTAATTCTATAGTTACTTTTTCTTATAACAAATCTTCAAATAAAGATTATAATCATCCCCTTCTTCGAGCCATGACTCCATTTACCAACTTTTTAATTTGGATTTGCGAATTCGTTTTTGATTACAAAAACAAAATTCCACAATTATTTAATATCCTTGAAGAAATTAATATGATTAAGATCAGAATGCCAATTTTAACAAATACATTAGATTCTAATGATGAAAATTTTGATGAATTTTGTAATAGTCACGAAAATAAATCGCAAAATACAAGTTAACTAGTTAAAATAAAGTTCAACTTATTAATCATTATAAATATTTAATTAAAACAACCAAAAAAAACAAAAAGTAATATAATTGAATTTATTTATAACAAATATAGCAGTTATTAGTCTGAATATACACAAACTAATTCTTAAACTCAAAAAGAAAGTTATTTTGCGTTTTCAACATTCAACAAAATTAGTGAATAATAATATTTGATTATTTCATTTTTTTTTTGCTCTTTGCTTTTTATATTTTTTTTCTCACACAGTATTAGCATATTCTGTTTACAGCAGCCATATAAGTGGGAAAATAATCGGCGCCAATTGCTTTTTTAATTTATCGTTTTCTTTTTTGTCTGAAAGTCTTGAATAAATAGGTGACATTAGAATTACTATAAAAAATTCGATAGAATATTCAAAAGAAATCATGAAATAAATAGATAATTTTTTGATAATATTAACTTTTAATCTTAATTCATATCTTTTAAATCATTTTTTATTATATAATTTAAACAAGGTGATGCCACAAAAAAAAAAAAGGTGCAAAATTAATTATTGTTAATGAATGTTTATATTAAGTAAAAAGGAATATATCTCAATTGAATTAGTTGAAGAAAAAAATTGGTTTATAATTTAATTAAACTTAAATTTACTTGATATTTATAATACGTATTAATATTTATTATATGTATTATAATAACATTGATCAAAAATACGAATAAAAACTGAGTTATATAAATAACACAAAAATTCTTTTAATAATCAAATTTAACTTACACTTATTATTTTGAGTAAACTGTAAAATGAATAAGGACAGATCAAGTATTTTGCTGGAAAGCTGCAGCAGATCTTTGTTATCTTACCAGCTGTACATAAGGGATAGTTTCAATAACAATAATAGCAATAACTTGGTTGAATTTGAAGAAGTTATTAATATTAAAATTCCCAAATTAATTAAATCTAGACTTAATGAATATAATTCACACAACTATATTTCAGCTATAGGAACGACAAAAAAAGACATTTTAGAGAATGACAATATTGTAAAATCTCTAGAAGCATGTTTTAAAATAAATACGGAAACTGCAGTAAGAATACTAGATGGATACAATCATTCATGTGATTGTGGATTAATGGTTAAATTCACAAATGTATATAATATTAATATGGATGGCAATAATAATTATTACAGAGATGAGTCAAAATACAACTGTTATCTGCTAGATGAAGAATTTTTAAGTAAAATATATGATTTTATTTTAAGAGATCAATTAGCTTTCCTTGACTCAATTAAATTTATGTATGAACATGCAACTTTTGAAACCGATAATCTCAGCTTTGGTAATTATATGAAAAATATTTGTTTTGGTGAATTATGGGAAGACAATGAATTTAATATATTAGATGAGCTATGGAAATGGTATTCTAGATTGGTTGATTCAGAATTTATTGAATTTTATGATCCCATAATTGAGAGAATATTTGGAAATCCTTTGGTTCAATGCTATTATAGAATGCTTCTAGAATCTAATATTCTACACACAATTCTTGTTATTCTTCAGTCTTTAAATTTATATTTAGTTAATCCAAATAACAACAAAAATAAAAGTGTTTTAATTTTATCCGACTCTAATAAAGAAAGAAACTATTCACTTTCTAGAACTACTCCAATGAATAGATGTAAAATTATTTTATCAAAGTTACAATCCAATTGTTTTCTAGGAAGTTTGTATACTTTGTATTCAGATAAAAATGGAATTAAAATTAACACTTTATCCTATTGTGATAATGCTTTGGCTCATTCATCAGCAATAATGGATCAACTAAGGCAAACCTCAACTAATGGTATTCTTTTGGCTTGCTCTCTAGTTCTTTCACTATCTCCAAAATCTTTAACTACTGAAAATGAGGATCTTAGTTTCCTAATTAGTATTGTAATCACATTTTTGGAATCACTTTCATCAAATGACCCAGGTGAAATAATTCAAGAAATAGCAACAGAAGATGTGTTAAATAATGGTTTTAATACTCCTGTTAAAACTGTTAATATCTTAAAAAATAAAAATCAACAAAGATTTGTTAGAGGTAATCTTATTTTAGTTCACGCAAAGATTGTAAAGCCATTATTGCCAAGTTTTATATTTTCATACGCTTCGATTGTAGCACAGACACCTAATAGAGATACACTATTAATTCCAATAATAGGCAGAAATACTTTTTTTGAATCTTCTGCTTTTGCGGATTCTTTAGAGAATATTATTTTGTCTTTAAATAATCAAAATCCTTTAAAACAATCAGTTCTAGTTAAATTTGATTCACTTAGAGATAATCAAGACGCAGGTAGAAAAGAAAAAACACTTATTGGTGAACCTTTTGGAACATATTATCAACATTACGTACTTTATGGACTCATAAGAAATACAATTTCAACATTTTCCCTTAATGTACTACCTTTTACTGCTAGGATTACAAAATCTCTAAGCAAAATTTTAAGAAAAGAACCAAGACTAGTTTTTCGTGAATGTTGGAGAGGTGACTATTTTCGCCAAATAGGCGTACATATTATTCTTGAAATGTATACATCTTTTTTCCCATATGGAATCGTTGAATTTGTGGATCTTTTGAGTAGTTTATTGCCTGATTTTAATATAGTATCAAAGTCATCAAAAACAGACAGAGAAATGGCGAAACAAGCTCTAAAATTATTCGTTGAATTTTTAAGAAGCCCGATAAAATTCATAAATTTCCCTCCATATTTGAGTTCAATAAGTCTCGCTCCACTTCAAATTAATAAATGGAGTCTAGAAACAATTAAAAAGGGAAAAGAAGTTTTGGAACTTCCACTTCATGTTGAAGTTTCTAATATTGAGATTCCAAATTTTACATCAGGATCTTGTTTTTCACAATCTTCATTACTAGGTACACTAGAGGGATGTATATTAGAATTTTTGGATATACAATTAGATGACGTCACTCCATTATCCATTGGGTTCCCAAGTGCCAGAAAATGTTTAACCCCATTAAGAGTACTTTCAACAGGTGTTTCACAAAGAGTCCCTTTAAAATCACTCTTGTTGGAAAACTCGGAAACGTCTTTTTCTTTACCTCTTTGGTCTACTTCTCCATATGGTTTGACATATGATCTTCCAGGGAGTGAAATGCCTCCTTATTTTCATATTAAAGAACCAAAAGGTCTACATCTTTCTCCCAATAATGAAGAAAAAATGTTATCCTATCTTGATATTAATAACATATATCAACCTTCAGATTTACCTACAAATTCAAGCGAGGTTAAACTCGGTGACTTAGATCCATTTACCATTCAATTTTGCAATGATATTGACGTTATATCAGGAACAAGTACAAACAATAATTCCGGAACATCAAGTATAGGTTTATATTCGCAAAATACTACTATTCCCTCTTTACTAAAAATACTCCTCCTTATTTGGGATGCAATTAGTCTTTCTTTTTATCAGAAAAATGGAAATATTACTAATAAAAAGCTAATCGAAGTATTTGTTTCTCTATCTGAGTTAATATACAGACTTGCTTCATTCAACCGTTCATTTATTTTTGCATTAGAACAAGAAATCTCAAATTGGAACGCTTTGGTTCCGAATTTTACTAATTCGAGATCTAATACTTCTTCGTCCACAAGATTTGGGATGTTTACAATAAAAATACTACAAACATTAAGGGGATTTAGCTCAATAATTTCAAATGATAACAGTAACGAGTCTCTTTCTCATATTTTCTATTCTTTACCAAGATTAATTCACATGTTAAATCTTACAATGAAGCCCATCAATCTCATTTCTATAGATGATACCCTTAATTATAATTTTTCAAGACTCTCAGTGAATGACACGGAAAACGATTTATATAGGAAACATTTACAAAATGAAAAAGATTTTTCTCTGTTGAATCCTCCTTGGGCAAAAAAATGTGAAAATACAATCCCTATGTATTGGTTAGTGCCACTTCTCCTTTCAAATCCTATAATATCTAATCCAGAAAATAAAATAATTAGTGATAGCAATATTTCAATTGGAAATGGAGGACCATATACATCCTTATTAAAAGGAATTCAAGGATTTGATTTTGATGAATTCTTTAATCTAGTAACAAAAACTATCGAAATAGTTGAAAAACAAATTAAATCATACCCTATTTCAAATCAAGTTCTTCAATTTATAAGTACACTACTAGAATACTGTCCTGTTTTATTCTGGGGATTTGGATGGGATAGACATGGTAAAATAATATTAAATAGTGAAATGTTTTTTATTCAAAACAAAAAGAAAACATCTTATTCTTCAACTTTAATACTTCAAAAAGATTTACAGCATCTTTTAAATGAATGTCTTGCTTTTCAATCAGGATCCTTAGAAAATAAAAAAGATTCATTTGAACTTTTTAGCAGAGTATCTAATTTTACTATTCATTCAGTTTTGTCCAGGTTACAAAGCTGGCAATTCAATATTGATAGTGAAAGAAATTTACTTTTACTTGCATCAATAAACGCATTTTCACGCCTTCTAGATTCAATGAATTCAATTACACTTATTGGTGACTTTGAGAAAGATGAAGAATACAGTGAAACAGAACAGACAATTGATAGTAGTATAAAAGATTTAAGAGGAATTAGAGATAAATTCAGAGGTTACATAGTTGAAAACAATCATTCTAAATTAACAGAAAATAGAGAAATGACCACACTTAAAGACATTATTCCAAATATTTCATTCATTACCTCTTCAAATTACCAATCTTTGATAGTTACGCTTTTGAAACATTTGGTTGAAACAGGTCTCATCCCTACATTACTTTCCTTTTTATTCTGTGAATATGGAATAAACTCTCGTACCATAAGTAAATTTAGATATAATTCTCACTCTTTAAAAAAGAAAGACAATTTGGTTGATCATGATAAGTCTGAATTAAAAAGTTCTTCGAACTCACCTCCATGGGTTCTTTCTGTTTCAAATTCAATGGTCTTCCTATCAATGATAAAAAATGAATATATTTCGTACAATCTGGCAATTCATATGCAACAATCAAATTCACAAAGCATATTTATAGATCGTTTATTGTTTCAACCATTGGATTGCCATTTTCCATCTCCAGATAACTTAGGAGAATTATTTTGCTTACCTAATGTAATTGTTTCTCAACAAATAGTATCTAAGGTTCTGGAAATTTTATTTACTATACTTAATTCTGTATCTAATACAAATAATAATTCAAATTTACTTAAAACACTTCGGATTTCACTTTTACAATGGATTCTCTCATCTCCATCAATAACTAATGGTGCAGGAATTAGTGACACTAACAACAATAACGAAGACTTTAATATTGTATTTGATGAACCGAAATTTAATTGGTCAGATTCTGATTTAATTGCTCAACATGTACATAACAGAGTTAATAAATTATATCAACAAAAAAAGCCACAAATGAATGTAATAAAATCACTGTTAGTTGTAATACTCAGCTATATACCTTCAACTTTCCCACTTAAAGCATCTTTACTTGCATCAAAATTACTCTCATCATTATGTTATAATCTTTCAACAGAATCCAATTTTCTGCATGTAAACAAGAAATGTAAAACAGATCTTATTTTGGAACAAATACTTAAGCCACCCATATCTATTAATTCAATCCAACAAGATTTTTTGCTCTATTTAACAAATACTAGACTTTTTCCAATATTAAATAAAATTCTTTTTCAAGAACTTGATTTTATTCTACTAGCTCCTATATTCCAGTTTTTACAGATTTTTGATCCTAAAGACCATAAAATAACTATAAAAGAAAAAAACTCACTTTCAATGGTTCATTCAATAATTGAGCTTCTTATTTTGATTGCAACATCTCATCCTTTAATAATATCATGCTCAACTGGTAGTTTTATTTCTGAAAATTCTGCTTCAATGATTAATACATGTAAAAAATACATTACAATTAACTCTTCAGTATCATTAAATAGAAATGAATCGAAATATTCATCAAATAATAGGGTTAGACTTATATGTTTAGCTATTTCAGGAATGCTTGAAAATACTGATATATTGATTGAGAATTATCTAATTGAAAATAATATTGACACTGAAATTGACAACAATTTGTCAAGTAGTCAAAAATTATGTTCAACAATTACTTTACTTCCTAATATATTCAATTTACTAACTCAATTACTTGAGGATTCTATATCAAGAAGTTTATTAATTATAGAAATGACAAATATACAGACAAAAAGATTATCATCAAATGATTTTTTATCAAATTCATTATTAATAACAATTATAAAAGTTACAAAAAAATCTGTTAACCTTCTAAACAGAATTATCAGATCAAAATTAAGCAATTCTGATATCGACAAAAATCAATATATTATTTTGAATATTATTACTATACTTTCTTCAGCAATAACATGTGTTTACCATTTTATTTCAAGAATAATTGCAATAACAACATATTCAAGTTCAGGGAATTCAGATGAACTTCCATTAATTTTAAAAAATCAAGAACTATTTGAATTTATACAGTTTTTACTTTCAGACGACTTAATACATGAAATATTACACTCAAAACGTACATACAACTATCTTTTAAATAAATTTATGGAATCTACGGATCATTTTTCAACATTAGATAAAAAATTATCTTTCCCTATAAAATATTGTATATTTGATAGTAATGAATCTAACATAAATAATATAAAAGAAATTAAATCAAGCATAAATAAAAATACAGATAGAACAAATATAAATGAATACTATAAAAGCCCAAAAAATTCATTAGAACAGTTTGTAATTAAATATTACTATGAAAGATATCTTAAATTCTCTCAATTAATAATATCAAATGAAACTATTCACGATTTAACAGAGTTTAATATTTACAAAACTCAAAAATTTAAAGAAAGTATATTAAATAACAATGAAGAGTCTCATAAATCACCAAAATTTAATAATCAAACGGTAGAATCGATTCACATAAATAATAATAATACATCACAACTTGCCTCTTTAGAAATGGTATGGGAATCAGGACAGCTTCTTGCTCCAAAACAGTATTTATCCCCTAAGACAATAATATATGAAAAAAAAGAGACTAAATTTGAAAGTGACTCATCAAATAACATAGAGGTAGAAGTATTGGGTTGTGAGTCGGAGAAATTATTTAATAAACAGTCATTATTAAATTCAGGAAACAATTTTTCAGAATCTAATTCAACTAAATACAAAACAAATATTTTAAATTATCGTTCAAATAATTCACCAAGTATACTGGTATTAAGGAATTCTTCATTTGTTTATAAGACAAGACAATGGGGTTCTAATTATGAAATTGATTTATATTCACTATTGATATTACTTTCATGTTATACAGCAGCCTTTATTTCAGTTCCTCACGATGAAATGAACCTTGAAGAGTTTATTGATTTTTCACTAAATACATTCAAAGATACAATAAATGATAATATTAGGAGGAGTTTTATAGAATCATTTATGTATCTTCTTACCAGCTATAATCAACTCTTATTTTATCTAAAATCTATTCTTCCAGTAATAATAGTTAATTCAAGAAGAAATATTCCAGAATCAAGAATTTTACAAATTTCAACTCTTTTTGATAATATAAAGCTTGGATTTATTTCACGTTGTATAAATTTAACACAGGAAGATCAATCGTACGATTATAAAAAAATTAACAATTGTTATCCTAATTTGTTGATGACTATTATATTCTCAACCTGTACTGATTTAATGACGTTTGACCTCCTCTCTAATGTTAAATTAATTTTAGGAAGAGTTGAAATGATCGAAACATCAAAGATTACCAAAAGTCAAATTAAATATCAAAGAGATATTAATGAGATTCAAAATGATGAAATTACTTTGGATATTTCTCTTGTTGCTCCAAACAGTTCAACAGTTTGCCTTTTTCCTTCATGGCAAAATCAAGTATTAAATTCTGGAATTGAGTTCAACAATTCAAATTCAGAATTAAAAAGTGAAAACACAAATATTGATGATAAAATCGGAATTAAAAGCAGTGAACTGGGATGTATTATTGGTAATCTTGCTTACTTTACTTCTTTATCTAAATATTCTAATAAAATTCAAAGAGACAATTTGAAAAAGCTTTCAATATTGATTTTGGAACAATTATGTAAATTTATAATTAATGCATTAAAAAGAATATTATCTAATGAATCATCTGAATATTCCCTAAATCAAAGCATTTCAAATAAATCTAGCTTTGGAAACAAAATTCCCGTTTCATTTTGTAATATGTGGACATTAAAATCAATTTTGTCAAATTTAAAATTAAAACACAGCTCTTTATACACTATAAATAAAGACTTATGTAATGAATTTGAAATATACCTTTCTTGTGATATCATGACTTCGATTCAATTGGTTATCTTGATTATCAAGCAACTACCTGATCTTTCAGACACAGAAGACCAAAAATCAACATTATTTGCCGAATCAACTATTGTTTTACTTCTGGAACTTGTTTCATCTTGTTCACAATTTTACAATAAACATGGAAAAACTATTCAAAGAATTGCAAATAACAAAGAAAATTCCGAGACAGAAAAATTATTTCCTCCATTTTTTGCAAGTTCACTTATTTCTGTAGTAATTTCCAGTTTAAATATTCCAACATATATTATTGAAGCATTTTACACAGAAAATAGAAAAATTATTCTTAAAGATTCATCTTCAGACTTTACAATGAATCCTAGCTTTTTTAATATTCCATTAATCACTAAAATGAACGCGATTATTGGAGCAAATCCCCTTATTGAAACTTTTAATAATGACATTACTCTTAAAATCCTTCCTTTACTTGATTCATTAATACAAATAGATCATTCTGAATTAGAAAAAAACAAATATCTCCCTATAATTGCACACCAACGTTCTTTAAAAGAAGAAAATTCGATTAACAATTCATTTGAATTATTAAAACCACCAAGAGTTCCATTCTTAATTTGGGATCAGGTCGCTCATATATCTCTACTCAATTCGGTACTAAATTGTCTCATCTCACTATCATCTACAATGAAGGGGTGTATATCTATTCTTAAAAGTGATATACTTGTTCAAATAATAACTAGAGAATTTATTTCTATTTTTCTAAACACAAATATTGAATTATCTAATAATGACGAACAAAAAAATTCTGATATTGAAACTAATGGGACTTATTTAAATAAAGAGTCACTTGAATCACATAATAATGGTTATATGAGACTTGTAACGTATATTAACATTGGATATGATAATTCTAGGATAATAAGAAGTCCTATTCATGTTATTTGGTGCAATATAATCTTTATAATAACAAAGATATTTAATTCAATAGCTGAATTGAAAAGTTCAAATTTAGGATTAGATAAAAATAACTACTCTGCTTCATTAACTGAAATGACTAAATCTGAAATTAGATACACACATTCTGAGAATGAATACCGCAAAAGTTATAACAAAAACGCTACATTCATTAATTCACTTGGAGAAAAAAACATTAATTCTTTACTAGGTCTTAGTTTAACTACAACTTCAAGAAATTTTACGAGCTCACTAAAAGATACTGAAGATGATGAGAATATTGGTTTATATGAAACGAATAAAATAGAAAATTTTGTAGTGCCTTTAAAAGATAATTTACAAATCAAGGACTCAATTAGTAAACTTATAAAGTTAATAGATAGAAGAATTCAGTTTGTTCTATCTGATTCAAGATATGTTTCACAATTAGCAATGCTAGAAGAATTTAATTTAACTGTTGACTTAGTTAGATCAGCATTATCACTTAACATTAATGATTTTAATTCTCATTTAATTGAAACATTAAGAAAAGCATTAAAAACAGTAAGAAACATATCAGTTATTTCTTTAGGTCGTGGAATAACAGAGTCATTTGATTTATTTAAACCTGTTTCTCTATTGGAAAAAATTTCTGCAGGACAGAAAATAGAAACAATAAATATATATTATCTAGATAACCATCTTCCTGCACAAGTACCGTCTATATTCCATCAAAGATGTTGCACCCTTATATTAAATTCAATCAGAAGCATTGTTAGTACGTTCGTATTAGATTCAAATCCTACAATTGAATTCAAAGGAAGAGAATTGCTTATTCAACTTCTTCATGACATTATGGACTTAGGGAGGCCTATTTTACAACTATTGGAAGATGTTCCTAACCACTGCTATTCAGTATTTACTATAATTAATGCTGGGAAAGGTAAACCACTTATACCACTTTCTCTTAATCTCCAGGGAATTCGACCATGTTCACCAACAGGTATTGATTTTTTAGGTGACGTTAAATTGGCATCATTAAATAAAAATATTTTTGAATTTAAAGGTGTTGCAAAGATATCTCCAATTTCTGAATCATGTTATCTTCCAGAGATGATCACTCTAAAGTCATTTATCCAGCTTTTAAGTTCTCTTATTGACATATTCGCAATTTGTGGTGTTAAATGCCTTTATACACTTGAAAGTCTTGAATCTACAGATCAACATAACGATACTGTTAGAAGATTTCTCGAGTTTCTTCACCTTGCCCAAGGGCTTAATTCTCAAACTTTACTAGAATCATCTAGGAAGCTAGTTGAAATGGTATACCAAAATCTCAAGTCAAAACTTGGAGATCAAATTAACGTGGAAGTTGCTAGTTTAGTAGGAATTAAGAAGGATCCTATTCATGCTCTACTTTTAGATAGACTTTCAAATATTAATAACTCATAAATAATTAAATCTGGGCATCTTATTAATTATTCTAGAAGAGAATTATTTGCTACTTATATTCACAATTTTGCATAATATTAATTCTATCTTTATCGCTTCAACTAATATATCACAAACTATAATTTATTTAGAATAATTTGAAAAAAAGACCCTATTTCCTAGTTTATCGAATGTAATATTGTTATTTGTATTTTTCATGTTATTTAAAAAATTTGATTTCTGAATAAGTCTTGAATCCTTCTTTGGATTCCATCTTGCCAATAACTCACTCATTTGAATAGCAACAACTGCTGATGCAGAAGTTGGCGAATTATTTGATTCTTCTTCATCTCCTATTGTCAAAGAATTATTTGTAATACGCCTAGAACTCTCAGAATTATCCCAAACCTTGTTATTGTTATTGCCATAAATTTCAGAATTTTGATTATTCCTTTTTTTCAACAAATTTTTAAATGTTGTTCCTTTACTAACTCTACTTGTACTTTCGTCACCTGTTGTACTTTCATCTATGGTATCTGTAAATGGCTGCACAAAAGGTAATGAAGATGATGAACGAGGTCTGGATACTATTTTGCAGTTATCCGAGCTTCCATCAGAAATTAGTGAGTGCCTTCTTAAAGAATAATTCCTACTTTTATTTAATGTCAAACCTAAATTCCTCGCTATTTGATTTTTTGAATTAGAATCTGAAACATTTAATTCCAAATCTTTATTTGGTATGACTTTCCCAGAATTAATACTCTCGAACTTATTTACCTTCGAATTATGACTATTTACCGTAGAATTTATATTGTTTTTGTTATCAGATTCCTCTTGTAAACTTATGTCCGATAATTCTTGCTCATATGTATTATCATCTCCATTTTTCTGTTTCAAACCAAATTTTTTTGCATACCTTGGAAATACGATAATAACTAGAATAAATAAACCAACAAACAAAACCATAATAAATAACAATAGTGTTATAACTTGAGTCCCATTATATATAATATCAGAAGTTCTTAAACTATTTGAACCAATATTATATTCCTCTGACATTCCTTTAACATAATCTTTCTTATATGTTGCTATATCTCTTGATTTATTTACTATTCCAGTCTTTGTAACAAAGTTATTATCTACTATTTCTCCCTTAACTCTCATTTGATTATTTACTTTTAAGTTATTAGATGAATAAGAACCATTTACTCCTGATAATCCTATTTGATCATCTGATCTTATATATAACAAACTATTGCATCCAATTGTAAACAATAGTAATGAAAATAAATGTTTCATTATCACCCTCACCTACATTTCATAATTCTAAATTATAATCGACGATTTTCATAGCCTAATAAACGCTTTTTCAACAAGTTTCTTTATTAAATAATATTAACATTATCATTCTCGCATTATTGTTGAACATATTAAAATTTTATTTTTTTTTCAAACATAAAATTTTCTCGAATAAAAAAAAATAAATCATTGATCAAATTAAAAATTTATATTTAATCATCTGGTAAATGTAAAATTTTTTTTATTAGAATTATGTACAAATTCACAGAAATTACATGTATTTACAAAATACTCATGCAAAAGGTACAAGTATAAAGGCAACAAAATAAAAAATTCTATTATAAATATTTAATCATTCACTTAAAAATGTAAATTATTTTAAAATATAGACAAATAATATAACTTGTTCAATAATTTTTGAAAATAATATAATGGTGATTTCATAATTTTTTTTTCTATTAAAATATTAAATAATAAGATGACGTAATCTATTCATTTCTAATTATTTTCCCAATAGCCCCAGAAAAAGTATTCATTATTTTAGATTGTACAGAAGAATCATTACTTCTTATCTGACCTGTTTCTCGATACATTCCTGCCCTGTTGTACCAATAAGCTTGTTTTTCAGAATTTTTAAGTTTAGGAATAAGTTTGGCAGCAATATGTCTTGCATCATAATATAAACAAATATCAATTATCTTCTCTAAACTTATTGGTAGGCAATTTAAATTCATGTTTTGAATTTCAGAAGAAAGTTCCTGAAATTTTTTTCCTGCTGCTAAACCTTTAATTTTATATGTCAAATACAAAGATTCAGAAACATTAATTGCATTTTTAATATTATTCAATTCATCCAACAATCCAAGAAATGCAAGGAATTTTATAGTGTTTGCTAGAGAAATACCGATAAATGTTGAATAGTTAGGTATTTGTGAAACATGCCAAGAATTTTTTTTAGATTTTACCTCTAAATTCATTTGATATTGTAAAAGCTCTATTTCTGAAATAACTGTTTCCCTTTCAAAAGAACCTGAATTTGAATTTAGAGAATGAATAAATGAAATTGATTGCTTTCTCATATCAGTTGTTTGTGGAATTGTTTTTTTCAATAACTGAATATACTTGTTGAAAGATTTGTTAGATATTAATTTATTAATTTCAATGTTATTGTTAGAGTTTATAGATGAAGAAAAATAGGCAGCAGCATGAGCAAGATGCTCAAGTTTAATTAGAATGGACTCTTCTGCAGAGGCTAACATTATTTTAACCCAGCCTGCATCAAAATAATTTTTAATTTCCTCAAATAACTTCATTAGTAGCTCTGTCTCACCAAGATGAGTGCAATAATAAATAACAAATGGAATAATATCTGGAATTTTAACAAGTGTTTCAATTATTTCCAAATTCCAATAGTGTTTTTGGGAAGTTATATCTAAGTTTGAATCATCAAATCCAATATTTTTTATTTCTGTTGAATTATATAACAAATGAACAACACAAACATAAACAAGATCAATATTTCTAGATTTAATTGATTGTTCAACAGCTAACTTAAATGACGGAAGCTTCAAAAGCATATATATTCTTCTTTGAAGATTTGGTTCATGTTCAAGTAATAATATTGCCAAATGAGGACGGCCTGATTTTGCTGCCTCATTTGCAATAACAGAAAAATAATTGTTATTTATATCCAAGCCTCTTCTACCAGATATTTTAGATACTATAATATTAGATAATTCTTCATCTGTATAATCAATAGAGTGTCTTATTTTATCACATGCCCAATTTGATAGTACATGATAAGCACTTATATTACAGTATTCACATATTTTAATTGAAAGCAAATAACATTTATGATTTGCAAGTCTAGAAGAAAGAACTCTGATTCCAAAAGCTCTCAGCTGCACTACATTTGTGTTAAATTCTGCTAGAGATTGGTTAATAGCCTTAATTATCCTTAAATCTCTACATGCCATTATATACTTTTTTTCCCAATTTTTTATATCTTTCGTAGTATTTGAAGAATATTTAATGAAAAATTGCTTTCCGAATGAAGCAACTCTCAACAGTTTTATATAAGTATCTTCATCGTAATAAAGATTTATTGCTGCGTCTATACATGTTAAACTTGCCTCCAGAAAATGAGACGAAATTGCTCTTAATGAGTGATAAGCCGTAATATCTCCAGAAATATGTTTATCATATGAAAAATAAAGCATTGCAGAAGGATCACAACTTCCAATACCAAAGATATTTTCCAGAGACTTTGGTACCTTCGATATATATTCAGAATGGGACGAAGTTTGAATTTTAAGACCATCAACCTCTGTAATTAATATAAAAGAATGTCTACCATAATTATATGTTAACCATTGATTCCAAAATCCACCTATATACAATACATTGTTTTGTTTTTTTGTGATATTTGAATCAGATATCGTTTCTGCTGAAGTTAAATTTGTCTCATTTGAGTTAACTAAAGTATTCAAGGCAATTGAATCATTACCACACCAAACTAATTGTCTTATTTTCACAAAAGGTATATCCAATTTACATGAAAAAAATGGCTCCTCAAATATTGAAGTGGTTTTTCTCATTGTAAGTATAAACGACTCTGTTAGCGTCGCCAGTATTTCACTATTTGGAGAAATACTAAAACCTATAAATCTTTCCTTTAAAGTTAAACTTTTATTTTCAGTAAAATATGCTGGTTCTACTGCTTTAGGAGAAATTATTCCATCTTTTTTTACTATTGTTGAAATATTTGGATCCCAAATATTTAATACAGCAACAGAATAATCCTCTAATGGAAGAAAAATGTTAGTTGGAAACTTAAAGAAAAATTTATCACAGCTTCTTACTGGTATTGTCAACGAAATATCAAATGGATTGCACCTTAGTGGTATTTTTGTTAAGCAATAAGATTTAGAGTAATCCAATGAAGAAATAAAGTGTACATCATAAGAAGAAGAAACAAAGCAAATACCATAAGAAAGAATCTTAGATAAAATAATACAACCATTTGAATTAATACTTTTTTTTAAAGAATATACTTGAAGCAGCTCTAATAATGGAGAAAAAACTTTTATTGTTGCGTCAGAAAATACAGTTATCAATGTACCTTCAGAACTCCAATCCATAGATACAGGTATATGATCCAACCATGTCATTCTTGCTATTTCTCGCCCTCTAAACGTATAAATTATCAAGTTAAATGTCAAAACCAATCCATTACCAGTCCCTGAATTTGTCATTAATATTGCGACAGGACCACCATTATTAGATATAGCTATTATATTTCTCTTTAATTCTTTATCTGTGACCTCCCAACCCATACAAGAATCCTTCCTATGTTCATACCAGCCATCCCCTAACTTCCTCCAGTTGTACTTCATACTTACAATACTTTTTAATAAACAAATGAAATTACAAAAACTTTCTCATAGCTGTCGAAGGTAACATATGCAAGTTGGCTACTAGTGCACATTGGCGCCAGCGGTAATTAAAGGGTGCTTTTGCAAGATTTAGAGTGTAAAGAGTAAAAAAAGGTAATATAAAAAAGTAATAGTAAATAAGCAACTTAAATGAATTAGTCTATTGGCTTCAACTCAATTCAACTAAGTAAATTGTCTGAGATGATATTTTTATTTTATATTTAATACATTCTTAAATGAATTTACCTCGAAATATAGCCGATATTAATTCTTGTAGACTAAAAAGTTATTCTAATGATGATCTTCCTGTTATTACACCATGCTCAAATATTAAATTTAATACTAATTTACAAGAGAACTTATTCTTAAGTCTTTTCTCTTCTGAATTGCCTACAATAAAAGTTTATTCTGAGAATGATGGAACATTTATTACATTTCCTACTGAGGCTAAAACGACGGTAGTTGAAGATTTAAGAAACTATATTTATTCACTAAAAGAATTTAATAAGAATAATCACTATAATTTTGATTCAAAGGCATCAACAATGGATTCTTCTTTTAATTCATCTATCTTCTCCAACCTTACAAATACTCTATCAATAGATTGCTACGATGTTGATATATACGGTGTAATTCCTGGAAATAAAAGGAAAGTATTTAAAAATGACTCAAATATTTTTGAAATATTGGAAAAAAATCCAGAATTAAGATTTTATTATTCTATTCGAAATTGTAATTTAAAGAATATAGACGAAGATGAATTAATTGTCACAGTTTTTCCTAAAGCAAATATAACAGAAATAGGAATTGATTTTACTCTGAATATAACTGCAGATAAATTAAAATTTACTTTAAAAGACCAAAAGTATACAGGTAAAAAAATAATCATTATAAATTTTTCTGATGTTATATCAATTACAAAATACAAAAATGCAGAAAATTGTTTATTTATAAAAAGAAAAAATATTACTAAAGATCCTATATTAATAAGGACAAGAAACAAATATTGTTTTGAACGCTTGCTATCAAAAATCAAAAATATTTCAGAAATAAGAATAGACTCCCATATTATCTCTGAAGCAGATAGAATTATATCAACAATAAATGAAAAATTATATTCGATAAAGGAAATTATAAAGTTTGACAAAAAAAATTATTTAATTAATTCAGAAGAAAACAATTTAATTAATGAATTTTTATTTAGTTCTGATAAATATTTAAATAATACTAATGAAACAAAATTTGATATTGAAGAAGATGATCCTATTTTAAGTGAATTGGCTTAGAATTACAAATAACGAGTATTACAAATCAGGTATTACATATTAAATACAAAAATTTATTTAATCTTTAATCTTAGGTTGTCATAACATTTATCTATAAGTTTTTCAATAATCGGATTTTTCTCTTTAATTTCTTGATAGTTTTTAAATGTACTTATTTCTAACTTCATCTTCTCTAAACTATTAAATATCATTTTGCACTGTGAATTTGAATAAATACAGTGATTATTCTTATTTATAGAGTCAAAAATCGGAGATGAATTATATGACAATATTAAATCTAGAAAAATAACTGATAATGCTAGAAATTCCATATTCTTTGTCAATCTACATTTCTCAATTATTTTAAGTATCTTTATGTTTTCTTCTGTTTCATCAATCCTCCAATGCTTAAAAAATTTTTTTCTAGAAGAAGAAAGACCCAAATTAATAAATAACCTTAAAACTGCCAATCTAATTGAGATAGGAACAGAGTCATTCAAAACTATTCCTTCCAGCCATAAATTATTCTTTTGTGAGAATTTCAAATCATTTCCATTCAAAAAATTTAACTCTTTTTGCGTAATATTACTGCACAAATTACCATATTCCTCATTTATTTCTACTGGAAGACTACTATAACCAATACCCAAATTTAATCCTATTGAACTATCAGATTCAAGTAGGTTTAAAAATAAATCATGAAGTCTACTTGAACCCTGCTTTTGAGATCTGGTTATATCTGAAAGGGGGACTGAATTTTGAGATTCATTAATTAATAATTTAGAATCTGATATTGGAATAATAAGTGAAGAGCAAGATATTGTGAGTGATATTATTTGCTTGAAGATACATGAAAAGGTATCAAAATCGTTCTCTATTTTTGTTGATTTTTTCGTGTATAACCACCAGTTTTTTAAACAAGTTGTAAATCCATCAGAGTTTTCCCTTTCTATCTCAGAATCCAGTTGTTTTGTTATACAATTCAGTAAAGCGAGAGATTCAACCACAAAAGTAAGTAGTGGCTTTAACTTTCTGTTTGTAAATAAATTAATAGGACCCTCAAATTCACTTAAGTATATCCCAATTATTTTTAAAAGTTGGAAGAGGCAACTTATTCTTGATAAAAAAACATTTTTAGCAAGCTTGCTGTAAAGATAAAATTTTTGATTTGAAGTTGCTCTTATAGATGTAACAGTATGAGATCTAAGCTCTCCAAGACAAACCTCTCTAAACTCAACTAAAAGACCTGCTGCTTTTTCAAGTATGCAGTTCAAGAATCCAATGTTAAAGCTATAGAAGTTAAATCTATCCCTTAATTCTGTTTTTTTCACATCATCATGACTTAAATAAACCTTTATGTCATAAACAAATGATGAAAAATAAGTTAAAGTATAAAACGAATAATCATTATGATTTTCTGTCGCTGTAATGTATAACCATTGATTGTATAATTCTTTAACAAAATTGGAAATATCTAGTTCAAGAATTGAGTTGATAATAACTTCTGAAAAAGCATTTATTGTAACAATAATTAAAAAATAATCAATAAATAAACGTAGTTGTAATTTTATTTCGTTGTTCGCAATTTTTAAGGAATTAGTGTAAACAATTAATTTATTACAATCTGACCAAATTGATAAAACCGCAGTTCTCAACTCTAATGAATGAATTAAAAGTTCCATAATATCTTTGTAATAACAAGATTTAAAAATAGTTAAAGATGAAATAGAAATCAATAATAAATCCTGCAAGGCACTATAATCCATATAATAATCTTCAATTAATGATTTTTCAACAATAAATTGAGCTATAAATGATATACTTGTGAATATTGAAGTTAGTAGTAATATTTTAAATTCAGAATCAAAATTTGATAAACATTGTTTAAATTTTTCTGATCTCATTAAACTATATTGAAGAATTGAAAAACCATTAATTAAATTCATAATATCATCATTAAACATAAACTTTGATATTTGATTAAAAAAATCAATTGATAACGAAATTATTTTTTTAAATAATTTATAATTTAACTGAATAATATTTTTATTTTCCAAATTTAACAATTCATTTAAATATACCAATAGTTGAACAAGTTCAGAATATGTTGTTTTTGATATTTCAGTATCACTCAAAATTAAATATATTTGTTCCTGGAGAATTCTTGAATTACTCGAGTCTATTTTAATAACATTAACAATAAACGATATCATTGAATATAGGATTCCATTCTCAATATTTAATTGAACGAGTTTATTTATACACAATAACAAATTGTTATTATTTTCTGAAAATCTTTTAAATATATAAGATGAAAATGGCAAGTAAACAGAAATTTTACCAAAAAATGCAATAACGAGCTTCAAAACAAAAAGTTTTAAATTATTTGAAATAATCCCTTCAGAAGAAGCTAATTCGTTTCCTTCCAAATTAAAGATAATACTAATTAATTGTGAAAATAATGTATCTACAATGTTTTCCAAAGAATCCATAAAAGTAGTACTGACAAGCTTAACTTCATCTCCTATTTTATCACAATTATTTTTTCGATAATCTTTTATTGGCTTATAATGAATACCCAAACACATGTCCAAAAACCTTAAAACAGTAGAGAAATAGTTACAAAAGTCTGCAGTTCTCCATGTAATACTACAATCCACAAAGTCTTTATCTAATATTAAAAAATTAGTTAATGTGGTAATAACATTAAGTGAATGTGAAATCAAGCAACCCCAAGTGATCCTTTCATTTCTTTTACTTTCAAGTAATGATTCTGAAATCTTCATATTCGAAACAAGAGAATATATGTTACCTGAAAATTCAATCTCCCATCTATCTAATAAAATAATTTTAAGATCCCAAACTCTTTTTTGAATTTCATATGAACTGGATGTTATTCCAACAACATAAAGCCATTTAAGAAGATTCTTTTGCAAATATATAACAAGAGGATGGTTTAATAAATTGGAAACAGAAAGTTTTTCAAAAATCTCCAGCAAACAGAGCACAAAAGAGGATTCTTGGTAGGTTTTAGATCTAGAAACGTCTAAAATTTCCATATTGCAAATAAATTTTTTATTATTCATGAGTAATTTTAGGCACGATATAGTATGCCTTGGATTCTCTTCCAACCATCTTTTCAAAGGCATCTTAGATAGTAATCTTGCAATCATCATTAGAGTTGTAGGTGAAGAATCAGAGTTCAAAGGGTCTATGAGTTTTGGAACTTGGAGAACCAAGAAACTCCATTGAATGTTATCTGGAAGAAATTCAAAGAATAACTCGTTTAATTTACCCTCAAATGATTCCATTGCTAAACAAATAATGTCAAAAATATTTAAACTCACAGTAGGTCTAATACTTCCAATGTGAATATCAAAATTTTTTTCCTTAAAAAAGCTATTAAAAAATGATGAAATAATAACAAAGTGAGTTAAGTATCTTGAAACATTCTCCATAAATATCAATTGATCTGAGTAATGATAAGACTCAAGAATTATATATATTATTTTAATAACTGAGAGAAGTTTAAGATCAATATTAAAATAACTAATGTTCAACAACTCTAAACAATTTGCAACATCATCTAGAGTTTGAAAATTAGCTGAATTTAAAAATATTATTAGTTTCGAGAATACTGAATCGATACTTTCTTTTACCTTTAATTCACAGGTCTCCAAATTAACAGCAAATACAGTCAACTTAGTCCAGGGGAAAGTTAGTGAAAATATTGAAAAAATTACTTCCGATAAATAAGTATAGTTGCCATCAACTTCTTTCTTTTTTGTGAGTTGATAAATGTCATTTAAAATTTCATCAATTGGTTTTGAAATATTATTCAAATAATATTTTTTATCTAAAAAAGCTAAGTTATCAACTTCCAATTGTTTGTTAGAACTTTCTATTAATTTTTTTGAATTAGGTAATATTAAAAGTTTATCTAAAAAAGAAGAAACTATAATTTCGTTACAAGTCTCTTCCAAATATTCCTCATTAATACTTTGAGCAATTTTTTGTTCTCCAAGAAAACCTGTTTTTAAAATAATAATCAAAATAGTTGATAATAGGGATGAAGAACTACATCTACATTCCTCAGATGAACTAAACATCCAGTAACTTAAATGGTTAAGTAATAAAAGCGAATACCCTCCAACAAAATAATCAATAAATTCTTTTTGATATGATCTTGAAACAATAATAGCATTAACTGCTACAGATAAATGATAAAAAATGGAACTTTCATCCTGATAAATAATTTCTGTCATTCCTAGTAATGACATATCATCTCCCTTGATATTTTTATCGTCTATTGAATTTATAAGGTACTTTTGGCATGTATATTGCATAAGTAACTTTATCAACACTTCTGTATATATAACAAAGATTCTGAATGGAATTTTTGTAGACGTTAGTGATTCCGTAATTGAATATATAGCTGATATTTTTATCTGAGTTTGTATTCTATTATTTTTAATTACACTCAACATTTTTGAAATTTGAGATAAATCAGGTAACTTTAAAGGCGAAATATTTGTTTCAGTATAATACTCTAATATTAAGTTACTGTCAATAAATGAATCACTAAAACGTTCTTTATATTGATTGTTCTTAAACTCAATAAGAGAGAAGTATTTGTGAAATAAAAATTTAGTATTAATCTCCCAATATCTTTCCATATTTTCTTGGCTATCAAGAAAAAGTTCTATTTCAAGTTTATTTTTTGGAAATGAAGGTTTACTTCCCAAAATAGAAATTAGTTGAAATATTGCTGATCTTCTGATATTTCTATCTCTTTTAAAGCATTTAAAAATAAGTAAAATAAATTTAAAACTGTTGGAGGGATTAAAATTCTCATAAATTGACTCAGTAAATATTTCACAAAGGATTATTGATTTTTGTAATTCTATCAATTCTCTACTTTCAGCCTCAATAGTATTAAGGGAATTAGAATATTCCATTAATACACCATTTTCCCATTCTCTAATTAACTCATTGACAGAAATAAAAATATCTTCATTTTTTTTAGAATAAACCTCTCTTAAAATTAAAATATTTGATATCCAAGATAAAGGTGAGGACATAAATAATATTCTATTTTGTATTACCTTCCTCTTCATAACTTTAAATAACAACGTAATATTTGAAATTTCTTTGTTTTTCTGTATATTCTGAACAATATAAGCAAAAAGATAGCTTAAAGTAACAAAAATAAGATTCCTGAGTTGTGAATCCTTTAAATCAAAAAGCAAATCAAGCACTAATTCAAGATGTTTTTGAATTAAAGATATATTATTTTCACTTTTCAATAAAAAAATAATGAAGGAAACTGTATGATTTGGACTCCTTATAAAATTACTAATATGTTCATCTGAAATATAATTGTCGTCATTCTGAGTAGTGTTATTATTATTTAATTTTCCATAATTATATACAAAATACTTATTTATATGATCAAATAAAAATAGTGTTTGATTTGTGAAAATGATCGAGTCGAGAGTTTCCAAATTTTCATTTTTGAAAATAGGCTTAAGAATTTCGATAATCGTTGATCTGAAATTGCACTTAAAATCGGGTCTAAGAGAATCAACTTGAATAACATCCTTATTAATCAATAAATATCTAATGCAACTTAGTAAACTATTAAATTCAATATGAGATTCATTATTAAAAAATGTGTTAATACCAAAAGAAACTTCAGTATGTTTACCCTTAGAATCAGAGACTTCATCATATTGATTATCAAATTCAGCTCTAATAATTGATTTATCATTATATTCAACATTTCCGAAATTTTTATTCAATAAAAGCGTCATTTCTTTTAGATAACTGTCAGAACTATCTTTTTTTAAGATGCTAAAAGTTTTATATAAATAATATACATAAAGAATAAATTGAGAAAATATATCTGAAAATGCCAATATTGAATAATAACCTATTCCTCTATTATCCTCGACATATATATTCGTTAAGGTCCTACAGATAACTTCAGAGGAGTCTGTTATTCTAATTTTAATTTCATGAAATATATTGTCCTGAAATTCAATTATATTTTTTTCAGATTCTAATATTTTAATTAATTTTGAATTAATATCAGAACAACATGAAATTAATTTAAATAAACTGGTCCAGAGCCTCGTCCTTCTCATAAGATTTTCATTGAAAAATGACGTCTTATCCTGTCCGATAATTTCATAAATTGGCACAATTGTCTCTATCTTACATTCACAATGTGCTTGAATACCATTCTTAATTGCGTAGTTAATCACATTAGGTATTACTGTAGCAGTAAAAATAACTATTCTTTCTAAAAGATCCTTTGGTATGAAACCCAAGTTAAGTAAATTATCGAATAATTTCGAGGTATTTTTAATCATTTCAATAAACAAATCAATAAGGCCTTGTTTTAAAATAAGACAACAGGTAGAGTTTGTCGAATTACTCGATGTAGTTATAAATGAATTGTTGTCATCATCATATATTGAGTTCGAATGAGTATCATCACAGCAACAAGAAACATCAAGAGCTTTAATGAGTAGTTTCCATAACGAATCATTTACAATTAACGTACATTTTGGAAAATCGCCCAAAATATCTTGCTTTATTGCACTACATATTCTTAAAAGTTCTTTGCAATTTTTAGCCTTTAAGTTTAAATTGGATCCTTGGATCCTATCAATCATTTCACTAACTGCATTGTTAATGTAATTCAAAAGTTCCAACTCAATACTATTAATACCTACTTTTTTCAAGTCGTGGATATTGTTTTCTTCTAAACTCATCTCCTGTGTTTTTGAGATTTAAGTAATATCTAAATAACTTATACATGTGTAAATTCCATCAAGAACTTATTTACTTTTAATATATGATTTAAATGTATTAAAAAAAATTCTATTTTCTATTTTTTTTCAAATAAATTTTCGCTTTTTCTTTTTTAACCCTCTCGGTCCTTGTGCACAGTTTACTTGTACCTTACTCAGCACCCCTCCTATAAAACTTTACCTGGTAACTAGAGCCGTCTAGTCGACTATTTAAATTTATTTAATTATTCTAACAGTTAAAAAAGAAAAAACACGATTAAAATTAAAACAACAATATAATAAAATGTTAAGGCAATATTTTAATATCAAATTGCTTAATTTTAGAATTAAAAAGTGAATTTGAAAAAAAAAATATATATTTAAATATACTAAAGCAAAAAATTTAACAATAATTAAACCCTATTTATCTAGAAACTGTGGTCTTCTCAATTCACAGTGTGTCATTAACCTCTTAAACATTTGAATATATTTTCTTGTTGTTTCATCATTTAAAACATGCGCTATATGAGATGAAAAAATCTTAGTTCTTCCTGCTCTTTCATGAATTCCTACCATAGTTACTCCCATTGGCCATGGAGCATTACCTATTGCAAGTTCAATGTATTTATCTTGTGCTTTAATATATTCTCTGTCGCAACACAATATTACAATTTCATACAACTTTTCCAACACCTCTCCATCTACTTTTCCATCCATATTTCTTAGTGAACTAATTAATGGTTGTATATCCCTTTTCGTCTGGTAATACTGTGCAGAATCATATTTTCCTTTTTCTGTCTCTGCATCTTTTTTGGAACGATGTTTTAAAATTCTTTCCCACTCACATATTTGATTTTCTATCCATCTAAGAACAAATTTTTCATTGCACTCTCCGTCCTCTTGTTTTATATCCACAAAATCGATTTCAGTTTTATCAGTATCATTAACTGAATATAATGAAATATTCGAGTCAAATTCATATGTAAATATATTCTTTTGACCGATATTTATTTCTTCCTTTGTTCTTCCCTGTATCTCTAATGCCAATAGTCTCTCATAACGCTGTTCATAGCTCTCGCCAAATAGTATAATAGGCTCACCAAGGAACCTTAATCTTTTGACTATTTCATTAACACTTATTCCATTATCATCGACCTTATTTTCAAAAACATTTTCTAGTGAATAGTTTTTTCCATTGTTTGTAGCTTCATTAATACTCCTCGAATCATGAATCCCTCCTTCTTTCAGATCTATTTTAGAGTCTAAAAAACATTCATAATCATTAAACTTTGAGTGCTTCACTTCTTTCTTTAAAACCTTTCTTAAATCTCTCTCTTTTTGTCTGTTAATATACTCTTTTATTTCATATTTTTTTAATTCATTTTGAGATATCCAACTTTTGTTATCTATTAAAAGAAACAAAGTTAAAATTAGATAATATATTGTAAAAAATATACTTACTTAGCTTTTGTTTTAAATCAGATTTTTTCGAATTAATCAAATCTTTCAAAGAATCCATCAATTCATATTGTTAGTGTGTTAACTTATGTTGAAATTGGCACCTCCAAATAAAAGCGCGCGCGTCTATGATGTTTTATGGTCTAAAAAAACATTTAGCAAGTAAAAATTACATTTTTTGCATGAGGGATAGGATAAAAAATTTGCAGTAAAATGGAAAAAGTACTTAGAGAGAATTTAAGAACAACAAAATATGAAAATGAAGATACTTATCATTTTAGTATTTAATATTATAATTAATTTCACACACTCTCAGGTTCCAGGAGTTGCCTATGAAAAAATATCGTCAGTTGAATCGTACCACTCTCAAAATGGAACACCTTATGGTTGTGATATAAAGAATGGAAAATCAACTCCGGCATATTATGAGACAATTTGGGCAGGTATATCTGTTCCACCTATAATCACGGCATGTCAATATGTGCAGCCAATAACCCTCACTGTTGGTAATTTAAACCACACAGATCCAGTAATTGTTGAATTTACATGTAACAATAAATATATAAATGGTGATTCTCAAATAATGACCCAGTATGGAGTACTTACAGTATCAAATTCAATAATTACCTTTCCAATATGTGAATCATTCGTTAATATATTGAACAACATAAAACCCACACAGGTTCAAACATACTCATATACAAATTTAACCTACTATATAACAAATGATATGATAGAAAGTATATTACACCATTTTTCTGTTTTACAATATGGTTTAAACAATGGAAAAGAATATGAGTGGCTTTCTAATCACATATACAGTGAAAATTGGTACAACATTACAAGTGATTTAAATCTACCAAATTTAATAAGTCCAATGATAACAATTCCATTGCAATACAAAGTATTTTTGCCTGATCATCTGCTTCCCGGTAAATTTGTCGTTGGTTCAAAAAGTGATCATTACTATGTCGATGGTTTTAATGTTACAATTCTAGATATTACAAATAACACCTCAAATGAAGAACTTTGGGTGCCTAAAAATGGATTAGGTGGCTTCTTACCAACACTAACTCCTGTGTATCAGATGAAGGTTGTTCCATATATAAATAATGTGACAACTTTTTTTAATAGTGCAGCTATTACTTGGGGTTACACTAATTATCCATTTACAGTTACGCCTGTTAGAGTAATTCCACCGACAAGATTACCAGATAGCAATAATAGCACTCAGATTTGTTCTAGTAATTTTGATTTTTATTATCCAACAAGGCCTTATAGTATTACTGGAGAAGAAATAATAAACAAAAATGACTTTATAAAAGATTTAGGGTTATTACTTCCAAACAAAACTAATTTGATTTATCAAAGAAACACTATTCAATCAAGTAACTTTTTCAATAAATATGCAATGATGAATGATCCAAAGAAAGAAGGAATACTTGAAGACACTGCAGTTCCATTTGAAATTATTAATGACAATTTTATAGGTGGATGTTATTTCAATGGGACATATCCTTTGGTACCTTCTATTGAAAATCAAGGAATTACAGATGTTGGACGTTGTTCCAGTGAACAATTAAACAAAAGTACACTCTTTAAAACACCATTTTATCCGCCTCCGCTGAAGTTTGAAGGTTACTTTCACCCCGAGGTTGATCAACCTGGTGTCTATACAAATATATATCAAACAGTTTCATACGTACAAACAGGTAGTCCTATGAAAATGAGTGATTCACATAAAAAAATAATTGGAAAATATTCAGGATTTTCAATTTTAAGTCAATTATTTTATGGAATACTTCTACAAGGTCCAAGAATTATTTGGCAATCACCATACTTCTTCAACCCAAATAATGCACTAAATCCAAAAGGTTCTTTTTATGCGTTATCGCCTCAATATATTGAAAAAGTATACGGATCATTTAGTCTACCTGGTGGTGGCTCAAGTTGTAGAGGGGCAAGAATGATTCCTCTTCCAATAGAAATGTCTGATGTAAGTATTACATGGCAGTGTTACACATCGAAAACACCGGTTTCTCTTCTTTATTCCACAACAACTCTTAAAGACAGTGCATATAATGCATGCATGTATGCAGGAACAAGTTCTGATTTAGTAAATTGTAATAGTGACACTAACATACCATATACTCTTAATGGTGCAACATACACCAATAACACTTGGGAAGTAAAAATTCAATCAAAGGACTATAAAACAAGTAGTTCTTTGCTTTTTATTCAAAATAACACCTCTCCCTTAACATTCTATGGCTATTCTTCAAGCGGATGGTGGATAGAAACACTAACATATCCTAATAATTATGAACAATGGTTTTTAAAAATTCAAACTTGTTCTTATTTGTCAGAAATTCCAATAATCCCAACAGACATTCCTCAAGTATTCAATATAAACTCCGTTACGGGAAATTGGGACCACATCAAAAATTCGCATCATTTTGGCTCAATTCCATTTTTAAATAAAACTACTTCCTTTAGTATAGAAGTTCAAGTTAATGATACAGGTTACTTTAAAAATAATAATGAGATAATTAAATTCAACTCTTATCTTATTTGCGATGGTTTTCATTCATTCGAATTGGAGACTTATCCTTCCTCTGTAAAACTACAAGAAATATTACCTCCAGAAAAATTAACTGTATCTGCATTGATTAAACCGTATATTTTGTATGAGGAAGAAAACATAAACTGTTTTGTAGTATTTTACGTAATTCCAAGTTCTGAAAAAAACTCCATTACACCAGGAACTTATGGTTCACTTGCAAATCAGATTCCGTCTTCACCTAGAAGGGGAATAGGCGAATATATCTATTTTGTTAACATTGATATGCCACCTTTAATGGATGAAATAAAACTATTGGTTCCCAACCCAGGAAAAACATCTATCAGTGATACTATATTCATACAAAACAATAAAATTTCATTCCCTACTCCAGAACAGTCATCAGTATTTCCTTCAATTGGGATTATTGCTTCATCAGATCCGATACTGAAAAAAACTTCTAAAATCCTTATTTTAGGGGATCAACTACAATTATTTCAACAATCAATTAGGCTACCATCAGTTGTTCCTGAATGGTATGTATTTCTTAAAGCAACAACTCCATCAAATAGTGGATGTTTTATTCCTTGTGATCCAAGTTTGAAAGATCATTATATAATTCCATATTGTAGTTTTGATGAGAAAACTCCAATGTGTCCATATGAAAAAGTTGAAATGGCAAGTCATGATTCCAGACAGGAAATAGAAGATCTCATTGCAGTAGCGACCCATCCTCTTTCTTATCTTTCATTAACTGACGTTTTGCAGGTTGGAGTATCTCTGTTTTCACAACCAAGTTCAAATACTATAATTTGGAAAGATTACTTTGATCTTTTATTTGAAATGTTGATTGATCAACCAAAAACTCCGTCTGCTGCTGATTTTTCAGCATCAAAAATCATGGTATTCAATATTTTAAATATGATTTTGAGTGAGGCATATCATAATCCAAAGCTTGAAATAGATACAATAAAGCCATTTAATTCAATTTTAAATAATACACTAAATGCAGAATGTTCAAATAGTCCTGGATTTAAATACCTGTTATTAGAGACAATAGATCTATTGATAGCAACAAATGGCTGGGAATTTTTCAGTTCTAAACCAGAATATTTAAATTTAATAGAATTATTATTACAATCAATTGGAAATAGAATTTCCTTTTTTGACTCAATTGGTACAGAATTCAAATGGAATGGATCAAAATCAAGAGTTGAATTTCATACAAAAGTATTTAACAAATACGATCTAAAGACAGGGTTTAATATTGGTAACTTATATATTCCTCAAATATCATTTACTAACCAAGTTCATCATAAGTTAGTTGAATCAATTTATATGCTTAAAAATCCAAAATACTATGATCAACCACTAGCAGATTCTTATTGGGTTCCATCTTGCCCAAATAACACTATGGCAATTTCCATCATAAAATATCCAGATAATATTATTAAAAATTCAATAAACAAATCATTATCTTCAGAGAATTTTGTTTCTATACCAATTATTTCAGCAACATTCTATTCTTGTTCAATTGACTACAATTTAATAAATATACCCTCTCCCGTTGTATTTTCTATGGATTTACAATTAGACGTTCCAGTAAATATAACCTCCCTTATATGTGGAATCAAGATCAATAATAAGTGGGATGAGTCATATTGTAATACATATCACACATACAATAGTTCTAATCCAAGAAAATCATCTATCCAATGCCAATGCAGAGCAATAGGTGAATATGGTCTTATCGGAACAGTAACACCATTAAATAAATTCCAAACAGACACAACAACCTGGCCGGGATTTGATGGTGATTTCGAAAGTATTGTTCCAAACATTTCAGAAATCAAACCAATTATTGAAGATGTTAATTCTGGTTTTATCTTTATTCAAGGTGAGGCAAATAAGGAAAAAAACAAATACGATATTTTAGAAGAGGGTCAAATTGGGAGGTACTCTGTGAATTACAAGAGAAAGAGCAATGAAACTTCCGAGACATACGGACTAATACAACAAGAATCTTTAAATGAAGGATATACAAGTCTAGATTTTCATTTTTTATATTCGTGGGAACCTCTATCTAGCAATTCAACCTCAAATGTTACTGTTGAAAAATACGAATAATTTGCACGTAAAAAAAGAAACAAGTAAATTTCAAAACGATTTTATATTTAGGGGTAATCTAAACTCCTAAGAAAATGCAAATACTCGGCTAATTAACAAACTAAAATTTTGTTTAACAATTCTATGTTTCGTCTACTATTTACTGTTTAACTAATGAATTAGACTTAGAAAGAATGGCTATTCTACATTTAAATTAGTGTTTAGATAATATAGCTTAATGTAGCAGTGATATTAATATAGTAGAATTTCCGTTAAAAAAAGTGTGAAAACAAATTACAAATAAAAATCAAGTTAAAAATATATTTCAATAAATTAATATATATATGCTGCAAATCATGTTAATAATTACTTTAAATAATTAGAGAGAAAAAATATTAATAGCTATAAACTTAGAATCCTATAAACCTAATTAGATTTAAAAAATTAATAATTCAATGTGTTTTAATTTTTATTTTAACGGCAAATATTGTAATTTTAAGTTGTTTTATAAATTTAAATTCATAAAAACTCATACAAAAGTTTATTAAATTAAAAAAAAAGAATAAAAATGTTAAATATTAAAAAATAAATTATATAAAATTTTGTATTGATTCAACAGCTTTAATAACAAATACAAACATTATATTAAAATAAATATTGAAGATTTTCCAAAAAAAAAAAAA